>NC_134692.1:12706878-12851878 GCF_050947455.1 Rhinoderma darwinii
AAACGCTGCGAAAACGGCGTGAAAACGCCGCGAAAAATGCGAGTTGGTAAAAAAACGTCTGAAAAGCAGGGTCTGTTTTCCCTTGAAAACAGCTCTGGATTTTCAGACGTTTTTGTTGACTACGTGTGAACATACCCGAAAACAGCTCCTGATTTTCAGACGTTTTTGTAACTACTCGCGTTTTTTGCGGCGTATTTTACAGACATTATTGGATCTGTTTTTCAATTGAGTCAATGAAAACAGCTCCAAAAACGTCCCAAGAAGTGACATGCACTTCTTTTTCGCGGGCGTCTTTTTACGTGCCATCTTTTGACAGTGACGTGTAAAATTACACCTCGTGGGAACAGAACATCGTAAAACCCATTGAAAGCAACGGGCAGATGTTTGTAGGCGTAATGGAGCCGTTTTTTCAGGCGTAATTCGAGTCGTAAAACGCCCGAATTACGTCTGAAACCAGTGCGTGTGAACATACCCTTATGTAGCTACGTCGAACAAAAAATAAAAAAGTTATAATCCAAAGAGAAAAAAAATAATTATCTGGTCCTCAAGGGCAAAATTGGCCTGGTCTTAAGGGGTTAAAAGTTCCAAAATTCTGTACTGATTATTGTCCCAGTAAATCTTTATCGTTGTGAATTTGGGAGGTATGTTATAGTTACTGGAATATATATTTTTTTTACAACAAAATTCCCCTTAACCTGTGGGTTTTGACACCAAGAGCATGCGTGGGCCCCCCCCTCTGCCAGTGCCCTCTGCTGCCCCAGGAATCCTCGGGGTCTACCCACACACCTGCTTTAGGCTCAGTTCAAACAGAGAAACCAATAATCGATGCAAATCTCCCCCCATTGATTTCAATCGGAGGCAGAGGCGTTTTTTTTTTTATTCTTGGGCGGTCTTTGACCGGCTGCAGAAATAAAAAGTGGCGCGCCCTATCTTGGAGCAGTTTTTGTCTCTGAACCTCCATTGAAATCAATGGGAGGCAGAAAAAATCGCGCTGCTCATTTGAATCGTTTTTTGGCGTGGTTCTTTACCAATCCGCGTACCGTATCTAAAAAAGCGTCTAAAGCTCTGGCATTCCTAAATCTGCCTCAAAGACATTGACGGAATTTTGACGCAGATTTTTTCTGCATGACAAAATAACTCTGTGTGAACACTGCCTGAGGCATTCGCAATTTGGAACTTTTATCATGCGGCTGTTTTTTTTTTAACCACAACCGGATCAAAAAAACGCACCAAATCGCTGGAAAACGCATGCGATTTTGATATGCATTTTTTCGATGCGGTTCTTACTGCAGCTCAACCACAACATGTAAGGCCGGGTTCCCAACCTGGAACCCGCAGCACTTTCCGTCCAAAAACCACACCACATTGGTGCGGTTTTGCGAACTGATTTTCCGCTGTGGAATGCAGTGCTGGCTAAAAGAGAACCGACCATACTTACCCCCTCCCTCTTTCCTGTGCGTAGTACGGCCTCCGAAGATGACGTTGCGGGCCATGTGACGCTGCAGTCTGTAATTGATTGCAGCGGTCACATGGGATGAAAAGTCATCCCAGGAGGCTGGATTTTGCACATTTTGCATCCCCATTGAATTAATTGAATTTGGGGTAAAACCCGCAACAGCAAATCAACGAAAACATTTAAATTCTGCAACGCAGGTAAATTTATTAACAGTTACGCTGCGTTTTTTATCCGCAGCACGGGCATGGGATTTTCTAAATCTCATCCACTTTGCTGCTACTGTAAATGCTGCAGAATTTCCGCACAGAATTCCGTTGGGAAATTTCCGCTCTGGAATTCTGTGCGGAAGTTCCGCAGCATTTAGGGTATGTTCATACGGGCTATTTTCAGACGTTTTTCGGGCTGTAAGCGCCCCAAAAAACGGCTAAAAATATGGAGGCTGAACGCCTAGTAACTTCTGCCCATTGATTTCAATGGGAAAAATGGCGTTCCAAACGCATGTCACTTCTTGATCCTACAGCTCCAAAAACGGCCGTAAAAAAACGCAAGTTGCTTAAAAAACGGCTGAAAATCAAAGGCTGTTTTCCCTTGAAAACAGCTCCGTATTTTCAGCCGTTTTTTGTTGAGTGTGTGAACATCACCTAACAGTAGCAGCAAAGTGGATGAGATTTAGAAAATCTCATGCCCACGCAGCGGAAAAAAAAGTGTGTAAAGTTGTGCAGAACGTGTTCTGCGGTGCGTTTTTCAATTCCACAGAATGTCAATTTATGCCGCGTGTTCTGTGCGGAGATGCCGCTTGTTTGGCCCATAAACTTAAATGGGGAGCAGAAATTCCGCAACAGATTTATGTTGTTGCGGTTTTTACAGCGTTTACGCAGCAGAAACGCTGGAAATCCGCAGGTGCTCATATACTTTGCTATAACCAATGTTTTACACTAAATGCGCAGGTAAAGCCGCAACAACTCCGCAGCAATATGAGCAGAAAAACGCACTATTTGCGGATTTCTGTCACAGATTTACCAGCGTTTTTCTTGAGATTCTGCTGCAGATTTTCTGTTGCAGAAATCTGCAGCATATCCTGTGTGTGGGAACATAGCCTTAGGCCTCCCACACAGGAGCGTGTTTGGTCCGTGATATACGGTCCGCATGTCCGCCGCATTTCCCGGACCGAACACAGTGCAGGGAGCCGGGCTCCTAGTATCGTAGCTATCTATGCCGCTAGGAGTCCCTGCCTCGCTGCGGGCAAACTGTCCCGTACTGTGATCATGTTTTCAGTACGGGACAGTATTTCCGCGGGGAGGCAATGACACCTCGCGTCATAGAGAACTACGATACTAGGAGCCCGGCTCCCTGCAGTGTGTTCGGTCCGGGAAATGCGGCGGACATGCGGACCGTATATCACGGACCGAACACGGTCGTGTGAACCCGGCCTTAGGCTGAGTTAATACGGTGCGGATACGCTGAGTTAAAGCACGCTGCGTATCTGCCCTGTCCGCTCAGCTGCAGCGGTCACATGGGATGAAGCATCATCCCAAGAGGCCGGCCTAAAAGAAGAAACTTCTGGGTAAATATAAGAGTATGTTCACACGGAGTGTTTTCAGCCGTTTTTCGGGGCCGTAAACGTCCCAAAAAACTGCTGAAAAATCGGAAGCAGAACACCTCCGAAGATCTGCCCATTGATTTCAATGGGAAAAACGGCGTTCTGTTCCGTTTTTTTACACGGCCGTTTTGAAAAAAAACGGCTGTTTTGTAAAAAAAACACCCGCAAAATAGAAGTGCATGTCACTTCTTCAGCCGTTTTTGGTGCCGTTTTTCATAGACTCTATAATCGCGAGTTTGATTAAAAAACTTCTCAACAGCTCCGTATTTTGAGACGTTTTTGATTTTGTGTGTGCACATACTAAAGACTGTTTCATTTTTTTCTGAGTTGCTGTTTTTTGTGGCGGAATCAGTGCAAATCCGCCGCAGAAAACGCAACAAATAACCAGCGTTTACGCAAATACAACAGACATGCTGCGGAATAAAATTCCTCACCGCAGGTCAATTTCTGAGCATTTTTTCCGCTCATCATTTACGCAGCGCGTGGAGATTGGTTTTATCTCATCCACTCTGCTGCTACTGTATTTGCTGCGGATTTTCCGAATTCCGTTGCGGAACATCTGCAATATTTACGCAACGTGTGAACTGACTCTTGCAGTTTTGAAAAAAATCTTGCATGGGGGCTCTATAGTTGCATAGGGTCTCCTATAATTATTGATGTCCATGAGCTGCAGTAACGTTACAGTGTAGCACTGACACATGATCAGTGAATCACATGCAATGAATTGCGGAGTTTTCCTTTCAGTTTCTGGTCCTCTGAATGCAGTGTAGCCTCCCATCCCCCAGAGGTCCCTCATACTGGCTCTTAAATGCAGGGATATAGGAAGTGAATGCTACACCCAGAGCAGGGACAGCGCACACTCCATACACTATGCAGGTCAGTGTCCTCACACGCCGGGCCGGGGAGCTGCGCACGGATCAGTGCTCTGTATATTAACTACATTGTATCCAGAGACGAGCGCTTTCGTTACATTGTTGTGCACTGTTTACACTTTGATACAATTGTGTTGTTTTATATACAGATTATGATCTCACATTCTTCAGTGGTTGTGATACAATAACCTGGCTGTCAAGACATACTGGGAGTTGTAGTTCTCCAGAAGCTAATGGTTGCTTGTCAGTTTGCATTACTGATCCTTTAAGGCGATATCCTGTTATTTTAAAACCATAAATATTTAGAATGTATTCACACCTAGTGGTTTTTATGCCGTTTTTGAAGCCAAAACCAAGAGTAGATTCAAAAAATAGAAGTAGTATTATGTCCTCTATGCTCTCCCTTTGTGATGCAGACCTGATTTTGGCTGCAAAAACTGCATATAAAACCTGCACATGTGAATACAACCTTGATGTTAATTCATTGCAAATGACTGCTACTCATTCTGTTTTTCTAAATTTTATTTTTTTTAGTATAAAGAAGCGGAGCAGAGGAGATTACTGCAGCACAATTCTTCTTTTACTGAAGATTAAACATCCCTTTTATGAAGACAAAGCCCCCCCCCCCCCCCCCCATATGCCCTATTATATCCTAGAGAGGCATCCCCTGCTCCGTGCCCCCCGTCCATTAGCCAAAACATAGGGTGCTTAGAGTGGCTCTTGTTCTGTCGGGCCCAGCAGTCCATGTATCACGTGGTTAGCTCTTCATTTGAATGGCCGACCATGTAATATTACATTTCCCCTGCATTATGGGGGCTGATCGCTGGCTCGGCTTTTTGTCATGATGGAACCCCCAGTTTTAATATGAAGATTATGTTGTGTATTTACTTGATTTAGGACACCTACATCTTATATGTTAGTGGCTCTTGCCCTGCTGAGGGATTGTGTGTACCAGCTGTCAGATCGATGCCATAGCCCTGGAAGAAGCGTTTCAGGTGCGGCCCTGTATGTAGGTCCGTTATTTCATTATTCTTTCCATTCATGTAACAGGTTGCAGCCATGAAGGGAACTCGGGAAGCAGCTCAGGCGGCAGCCAAGGAGTTTCTGAAGTTTCTGAATCGTGGAGTTTCTCCATATCATGGTAAGAGACAGTCAAATAAAAAAGTCGTAATTCATTAGAGCTGCCATCGCTGGGTCAAGGTATGAGTTTTGTGCAGGTTCAGTGTTGGACCGGAGTTCGTTGGGCCCACCAGATAAGTTGATTCTGAGGACCACCCTCCATCTATACAGAACACGCGCACCTCTACTTTTAAAGAGTAACTGAACGTTCAACAAAGTTCTGAAATGTCATAGTGACATGTTAGTAGTTTTGATTGGTGGGAGTCTGAGCACTGAGACCCCCACCAATCGCTAAAACGAAGCGGCAGAAGTTATTCCACTTTTTCTGGAAATTGATGTATCGGAGTACAGACTCAATAGAAAGTCTATGGGTCCGTTCACCGCTACATCGGCTTTCCAGAAAAAAAAAGCCAAACAGAAACTTAAGTAGCTGAGTGCTCACACGAGCGCTTCTGCCACTTCGTTTTAGTGATTGGTGGGGTCTCAGTGCTCGGACCCCCACCAATCAAAACTTCTGGCATGTCACTATGCCATGTCAGAAGATTGTTAAACGTTTAGTTACCCCTTACTTACTTGTAATCTTTGTTGTTATCATTGTAAACCCTGGACAGATCATCAATAAGATCTAATAGGTTATTACTTAATCATCCCATAAGAAATAGACCCTAGTGGCGAGTGATTGGCCCCAATGGGGTTTTGTTTTGCTGGATCATTGAAGTCCATTATGGTTTCAAAACCAGGCACCACTGCGTGATCCCCTGGTACCCAGATGGCAGTCCGACCCTGTGCAGGGTCATCAACAGAAATCCTGGAACCTCATAACAAAGCTCTGAATGGGCCCCACCCCACTGAAAGCTCCACCAAGTGTACTATGCCTTTATTAAATGTAATATCCGCCATTTATATCGATTTTTATTTTTCTGATAAATTATATAATTCTGGCTGCATGCAGCCACCACTAGAGGGAGCTCACTGCATATGGATTTATATAGCTAGCATTGAACTCAAAGGCAGCAGTATAATTATGTATTCAGTGAGCTCCCCCTAGTGGCAACTGCGGGTTGCCACTATGACAGGGACATGGGAACCAACTAAATTCTGGGCCCTCTACTACCACGGCCCCATATCAGTCTCCTAAATAGTGCCAAGAGTCTGTTTGGGCCATTCCATAGCAATCCTGGGCTTGGTTTGAGGACGACCCTGTCAGATTTGTACATACTTGAGAATATTTGCCTGAATTATCCACATTAGTGTGGTGTATTAATACTTGTGCCAGAGAGGGGGTGTCCTGTATGCCGCTCCTCGGTACTGCTCCAAAGATTATTAGGTGAGTATAGCTTTAATTATTTCATCGCTGTTCTGCAGGGGGTTGTTGTTTTCTAGTAACAGCTGAACATGGTGACGTGATTGTCAGCAGAAAAATCCTGACTCTGCTCTTTGGCGGCAGCGACGGTCCGAAATACCTGATCATGACCTTTGCACCAGGTGGAGAACTGAGCGATAAGAAGATTATTTTCCCGAGCTTCTCCCTTCACCCGTATTCCGTATAATACACAATTATATCTGAAGCTTCTGGGCCCTGATGCAAGATATATAATAAGTCCTCTAACTATTTTAGACTTTATTTATGTTAACAGTGGTTAATCATGAGGCCATTGACCCCGACCCCCCCCCCCCCGCCCCCCCTGGCATCAGTGCCTGGAGGTGACTACTTTCTGGAAATATAACCAGTCCTTCCCTTCTTATAGACGTATCCTCGAAGTCCAGGCGTCGTAGACAGGCATAAGGGTATGTTCACACACACTATTTACGGACGTAATTCGGGCGTTTTTGCCCCGAATTACGTCCGAAATAGCGGCTCCAAAGCGTCGGCAAACATCTGCCCATTCATTAGAATGGGTCTTACGATGTGCTGTGCAGACGGTCATTTTTTTTACGCCCCGCTGTCAAAAGGCGGGGCATAAAAAAGACGCCCGCGTCAAAGAAGTGCCTGTCTTAAGAAGTTTAAGACGTAAATGGAGCCGTTTTCCATGGACTCAATGGAAAAGCAGCTCGATTTACGTCCGTAATGGACGCAGTGAAATAGCGCCTCAACATGCAATTACGCCTGAAATTACGGTGCTGTTTTCTCCTGAAAACAGCCCTGTAATTTCAGCCGTTACGGACGCTGCCGTGTGAACATACCCTAGGTCTCATTGATAGTAAGGGTATGTGCACACGAGAACTTGCTTTTACGTCTGAAAAGACAGACTGTTTTCAGGAGAAAACAGCTGCGTCGTTTCGGACGTAAAAGCTCCTCCTCGTATTATGCGAGGCGTCTTTGACGCTCGTAATCTTGAGCTGCTCTTCATTGAATGCAATGAAGAACGGCTCAAATTACGTTGCAAAGAAGTGTCCCGCACATAATGTATAGAAGTGTCCCGCACATAATGTATAGAAGTGTCCCGCACATAATGTATAGAAGTGTCCTGCACTTCTTTGACGAGGCAGTCAATTTACACGTCGTTGTTTGACAGCTGGCAAGCGACGACGCGTAAATGACAGGTCGTCGGCACAGTACGTTGGCAAACCCATTCAAATGAATGGGCAGATGTTTGCCGACGTATTGTAGCCGTATTTTCAGACGTAAAACTAGGCATAATATGCCTCGTTTACGTCTGAAAATAGGTCATGTGAACCCAGCCTGATGATTGGTGATCCGTATTCTCGCCCTCAGAGCCAGCACTGTAAGGCTGGGTTCACACGACCTATTTTCAGGCGTAATGGAGGCGTTTTACGCCTCGAATTACGCCTGAAAACACGTCTCAAATACGTCGGCAAACATCTGCCCATTCATTTCAATGGGTTTGCCGACGTACTGTGCCAACGACCTGTAATTTTACGCGTCGCTGTCAAAAGACGGCGCATAAAATAACAGCGTCGTCAAAGAAGTGCAGGACACTTCTTGGGACGTAATTGGAGCCGTTTTTCATTGACTTCAATGAAGAACAGCTCCAAATTACGGCCGTAATTGACTCCTCGCAAAACGCCAGTACGAGCAATTACGTCTGAAATGCAGGAGCTGTTTTCTCCTGAAAACAGCTCCGTAATTGTCAATATCGTGTGCACATACCCTTAGGGTATGTTCACACGAGGTCATTACGTCCGTAATTGACGGACGTATTTCGGCCGCAAGTACCAAACCGAACACAGTGCAGGGAGCCGGGCTCCTAGCATCATACTTATGTACGATGCTAGGAGTCCCTGCCTCGCTGCAGGACAACTGTCCCGTACTGAAAACATAATTAAGGTTTCCTGTGTAAGGGTTTCCTTCATACTGCCACTAGGGGGAGTTGTGGAGCTGATATCTAATATCAAGGACCCCATACTGTTCTTTGAGTCTTTCAGTACAGGGGGTCATACACATGTTGAAGTTGCGTGCACGGATCCTGTACGGGATCTAACTGGGTCCTTATTACAGGTCTTTATCCCGTGTACGGTGCCTCCATCAGGCACCATATTCTACACTAGAAGCAATGTTTCTAAGGGAGACTACCTCTGTAATACAACATACGATGTAACATGCCATGAAACCCAGACTGAAAAACCCTTTTAGGATCCATTCGGACATTGCGGTGCGGTTTAAACTGTATTAAAAAATTGCATCCAAAAACATTCATAGTTGCGTTTTTTCGATGCAATCGCGATAAAAACTTGGATTGTCACCAAAGCCATTAGTCCTGCTGACCTGATGGATTTGGTTTGACTGCAAGATGCAGCTTCTCTGTATCCAGGATACACAGAAGTTGTATCTCCAAAAAGTAAAAAATAAAAAAACAATTAAAAAGTAGTCTAAAATGAAATAATACATTTTTTATAAAAAATACTCAAGGTTTACATAGCTTAAATGGGTTTTCCACATTTTGACAACTGATGACCTATACACCGGATAGGTCATCAGTATATGATTGGTGCGGTTCCGACACTTGGACCCCTCACCGATCTGCCACTCCGGCTGCATCTGGGCACCGGACAATATTGCCGGAAGCAGATGGCTACAACTACTACGTACCGTTCCAAACATCCGGTGCCCGGAGGCAGCCAGAATGGTGGATCGGTGCGGGGTCTGGGTGTCTGATGCGCACCGATCACATACTGATGACCTATCCGGTAGATAGGTCATCAGTTGTCAGAAAGTGCAAAGCCCCTTTTAATGTTTCTCTTCTTATTCCTCCTAGTGGTGGAAGAGTGCAAGAGCCGCCTCTTACAGGCAGGATTCCAGGAGCTGAAGGAAGCTGATCATTGGGACATCAAACCGAACCACAAGGTAACAATTCTCCGTCTGATTCTTATTATTTACAGAGTATGTCAGTCCGATTTATTTACGGATTCCATTCTCTGTGTAGTACTTTGTGACCCGCAATTACTCGACCCTGGTGGCGTTTGCAGTGGGCGGCCATTACCAGCAAGGGAATGGATTTACAATCGTTGGAGCCCATACGGACAGCCCATGTCTCAGGGTAAGGTGTTACCCCTGAATTATATTAACACTGTAGACGCCAATTTCTAGTTTTATTTTCCTTTTATATATTTAGCTTTTTGCCTTTTACGTTTCTTGTGTCTTGTTACAATAGGTAAAGCGCAGGTCTTGTCGCGGTCAGGCTGGCTACCTGCAGGTCGGAGTGGAATGCTATGGTGGAGGGATCTGGAGCACCTGGTTTGACCGAGATCTGACCGTTGCTGGTAGAGTGATCGTTAAGGTAATGAGACTTTGAGACCTGAATCTAGTAATGAATGAGTCCTCTACTGTATAATTCAATGCACCTCATCTGTACAGATCTCCTCTCTAAGGATCACTTCTTGGTAAACCGGCTGATCGACCTTTCATAGCCTGAAGCTTCACTTTTGGATAACATTATACTGTAATATCCAGCGTCTGTTATATCTTCACGATCTGTTTTACTTAATGTAGGAAGAAGCATTTCGCTACCTGGAAACTGTCAACAAGCTGCTGTTGGTGGATCTGTTATTCTTGGGTGTCTATATTTAGTACTTTGAGGGTGTGTTTAATGGTTTTTTGCTGCAAATAAACTATCAGTCTGGTTGGCTTATCAAAGCGGCTCTGTCACCACATTATATGTGGCCTATTTTGGACATAATGTGATCGGCGCTGTAATGTAGATTACAGCAGTGTTTTTTATTTAGAAAAACGATCATTTTTGACGGAGTTATGACCTATTTTAGCTTTATACTAATGAGTTTCTTAATGGACAACTGGGCGTGTTTTACTTTTTGACCAAGTGGGCGTTGTACAGAGGAGTGTATGACGCTGACCAATCAGTGACCAATCATCGTCATACACTTCTCTCCATTCATTTACACAGCACATCGTGATCTTACTAGATCACTATGTGCAGCCACATATACACACATTAAAGAGGCTCTGTCACCAGATTTTGCAACCCCTATCTGCTATTGCAGCAGATCGGCGCTGCAATGTAGATTACAGTAACGTTTTTATTTTAAAAAAAACGAGCATTTTTGGCCAAGTTATGACCATTTTCGTATATTTATGCAAATGAGGCTTGCAAAAGTACAACTGGGCGTGTTGAAAAGTAAAAGTACAACTGGGCGTGTATTATGTGCGTACATCGGGGCGTGTTTACTTCTTTTACTAGCTGGGCGTTCTGATGAGAAGTATCATCCACTTCTCTTCAGAACGCCCAGCTTCTGGCAGTGCAGATCTGTGACGTCACTCACAGGTCCTGCATCGTGTCGGCACCAGAGGCTACAGTTGATTCTGCAGCAGCATCAGCTTTTGCAGGTAAGTAGCTACATCGACTTACCTGCAAACGCCGATGCTGCTGCAGAATCATCTTTAGCCTCTGGTGCCGATGTGTCCTCGCTCGTCTGACACGATGCAGGACCTGTGAGTGACGACACAGCGTGATCTCTGGAGAACACGGCTGTGTCTGCACTGCCAGAAGCTGGGCGTTGTGAAGAGAAGTGGATGATACTTCTATACACAACGCCCAGCTAGTAAAAGTAGTAAACACGCCCCGATGTACGCACATAATACACGCCCAGTTGTACTTTTGCAAGCCTCATTTGCATAAATACGAAAATGGTCATAACTTGGCCAAAAATGCTCGTTTTTTAAAAATAAAAACGTTACTGTAATCTACATTGCAGCGCCTATCTGCTGCAATAGCAGATAGGGGTTGCAAAATCTGGTGACAGAGCCTCTTTAACGTTACTCAAGTGTCCTGACAGTGAATAGACATTACCTCCAGCCGGGACGTGATGTCTTTTCAGAATCCTGACACTTCGGTAACGTTTGTGTGAGATTTACAGCAAGGCAAGCGTAATCTCGTTTTAAATGACAGTTTACAGCATAATCTCGCGAGATTACGCTTGCCTTGCTGTAAATCTTACACAAACGTTAGCGAAGTGTCAGGATTCTGAGTAGACCTCACGTCCTGGCTGGAGGTAATGTCTATTCACTGTCAGGACACTTGAGTAACGTTAATGTGTGTGTATGTGGCTGCACATAGTGATCTAGTAAGATCACTATGTGCTGTGTAAATGAATGGGGAGAAGTGTATGACGCGGATTGGTCACTGATTGGTCAGCGTCATACACTCCCCTGTACAACGCCCACTTGGTCAATAGTAAAACACGCCCAGTTGTCCATTAAGAAACTCATTAGCATAAAGCTAATATAGGTCATAGCTCCATCAAAAATTATAGTTTTTTTAAATAAAAAAAACACTGCTGTAATCTACATTACAGCGCCGATCACATCATGTACAAGATAGGCCACTTATAATGTGGTGACAGAGCCTCTTTAACGCCGTAATACCACCTGTGTTCCAACTCCACATCTCATGAACATCCAATGCAAGTTTTAGGTACTTGTATGTTAATCAGACTATTTGGATGTTCATGTGTTAACAAGCCAGGCTGGTTAATCGGCCGCAGTAAAAATATATCCAGAAAAATAGCAGTAGCCAGCCTGCTTACTGATGGTTTCCATTGAGCAATAGAAAAATTCATGAAAACAGCAAAAAAATATAACAGATGCCGGATTTGAGATTTTACAATGCAATCAAAGACGTGTCACTTACATTTTTTCGTTTTTTCTCGTACTCATGACTATTGGTTCAATTTACAAAAGGACAGCAGCCTCTGAAATATATTTGACTAGTTGAAATGTGGCTCCTGTAATAAATAAAACATCCTGGACATTTATTATATCAAAGAATAGAACTGATTCTTCCAATATCACAGGAGGGGCACCGTCTGCAGCATCGCTTGGTTTACGTGGAGCGTCCGATCCTACGCATCCCTCATCTGGCCATCCACCTGCAGAGGAACATCAACGAGAGCTTTGGTCCCAATACAGAGCAGCATCTGTGAGTGTGCCAGCAATGTGCCAACCCCAGTGCCCTGCGTATTCATCATGTCCTACAAGCTCATCATCCTTTCCTCATAATCTCTCTTCTTATGACAGCCTTCCAATTCTTGCTTCTTCTGTACAAGAAGGTTTGGAGAAGGAGTCCATGGATTCGAGTTCATCATGTCACTCCTCTGCTGGAAGCCAGAACCAGGTGAGGCTATCTGTATTTAAAGCTATCCAAAATGGCATGAATGCTTACAGTATGTCAATGCGGGCTCATAGGGTAGATAGCCCCAACATTGGCTTATCTCAGGAGAACCACGCTCCGGAGAGAAGTCAACTAGGGTTCTCTAGGGTGAAAGAAAGGCTATGCTAATCTATTGTCTGTCTCTTTAAACCCCTCTCTAGACTGAGAGACATCATCCTCTTCTGCTCAGCTTGCTCTGCGACAGGCTGGGGGTCAAACCTGATCAGATTTTGGAACTGGAGCTCTGTCTCACTGACACACAACCTGCGGTACGTCCTATCACACTTTACCATTGGTTCACCTAGCATAGTGACATTGCCTGTAGTAAGTGACCGTGACAAAATCTAAAACGGTCCATCTGTCATAACTACACCTCATAACCCTACAAATGACGCACACGGTGCTGCTAGTATAGGGTCCTGTCTAGGACTGAGATGTTGGCATATACCTGGACATGGGTTTGTGCCCCCCAGGCGCAAGGGCATTGTTTCACATCCTGGAAGTGAACAAAGGGAGGACAATCAGGTCTAGGTGCCAATTGTTGATCCACTATAGTAAGGCAGTATTCCAACAGATTGTTGCAGGCCAGGTGGTTTAGTGGGTTCAGGCAGTTTTGACATTTAGTTTGAATATTAATATGTAGATTTCCTTTTAAAAATGGCATTTCATAAAAAGCTGCTAAACCTATGAATGAGCACATCTGTAGTAGCCTTTCATTAGCTTTTGAGTTTTGTTTGACCAGGAGACGATGCTGCAGGAGAGTTGGAATAATCAGTTGGTTGCAGTCTATGTGTAGTCTGGACCGCCCCCTTACTGCCTCTTGGGAACTGTGAGGGGGCGGTCCAGACTACACAGTCTGACTTCTACCAACTGATTATTCCAACGGTCTCCTGCAGCTAATGAAAGTCTATTACAATTGTGTTCAATTTATGATTATTTTTTTGTATAGCAGCTATTTTTTAAAAGCTATTTATAAGGCGAACCTACATTTTAAATAAATTGGATAATCCCTAATTGTTAGAAGGGTCTCTTGAAAATAAGCAGATGACAAAGTGTCCCCCGCTGGGACTCCCAGCGATCACCTGTAATCTGGGAGGAAACATGGCAGTAAGTGTTCAATGTCTCTGCAGCATCATCTAAAGGCAAACTAATCATTACACAGAGTCCATTCATGTCAATGGGCTGTCAGTGTATGGCTCTATTCAGACGACAGTGATAATCGGCCGTGAGCTCACGGCTGTTTTTTTAACGGCTGTCACACGGCTGCGTTAAAATCAATGCATGCCTATAGGACTATTCTTGTGGCTGTTTTTTTTATGGACTGTGTGAACGGTCTGGGAAAAAATAGGACCTGTTCTATTTTTGCCTGTTTTCCCAGATCCCTCGATAGACTCAAGTCTATGAGGGATACGTGAAAACGCGTCCCGCACGGGTGCAAATCGTCCCGTGAAAAACGTCCGTGTGGATAAAGACTTAGGAAGACTGCGTGAGGAAGAGGTGCTCTTTGTATATGCTCTCCATTCTGGCCAAGAGATAAGGATCCTGAACAGGGGTCATTGACACCCCCCCCCCTAACCCCCCCCCCCCCCCCCCCCCGGTAGTATCTCAGAATTCCCTAAAAGTGTAAGAAAATGGGTTTTATGACATGGGCAACCCATTAACAGGACACGGAGCACTCAGCCAATCAGGTGCATCAAGGGACTCGCATGACCACGACAAAACGGACACCTTGTTACATTGTATCATATGAGATTGTGTGTATCAAAGTAGACAGGCGCTTGTGCTAATTGCCCTCTGTCTCTTTTAGACTTTAGGGGGCGCCCACGAGGAGTTCATCTTTGGACCACGCCTGGATAATCTGCACAGCTGCTATTGTGCCCTTCAGGTGGGTATAATTCATTGCATGTACTGCGGATCATATATGATATAATTACTGCTAGATTACATGCTTCAATAGTGATCCTGTGTAATAACGGAGGTTTTTAATTCAGCCCTAGTTTTTTATTTATGGATTTATTTTTGCCCCAGAAGATTCTTATAAATTGCAGCTGAGGGTTAAAGCCACAATCTCCACCTGTCAATTGTATCCATGTCCTGATAGAGATGTAGATAGTTAGATTGGAATATAAACATCATTGCTGACTGTTTCCTTCTGTGGCACCTCTGTGTTTAATGATAGAAATTCTCTTTTTGATATTATAAAAAATATATTCTGCTAAATCTGTTGATCAGTGCGCTATGGCATGAATAGAATGCTAGAAATACAGTGAAGACTGTCACATCTCATAAATGGCTGAATGGAATACTAAAACACTTTAGATAGGAGGACGTCTTGGGCCTATATTTAAAGGAGCATTGCCCCTTTTTTATATGGCAGCCGTGCCTGGTTGGTAATGATGAATGAGATGCTACGAGTAGGTTTTATAGGGCACACATGATCGGTCTTCGTGTTGCTCATAGGTAGGAGATGAAGAATGGACCAGACGTTTGTATTCTCTATCTCCGCTGGCTTCATCAATATCCTGAAGCAATTCCCCCATGAGATGAAGTAAAGTTCATCTGCGAGCAGATGTCCAGAGTATAACGATCAGAGGCCGCTGCCTGACGCGTCCTTCTAAAAATAGCGCGGTCCGCTCTGCTGTTTAATTAAGACTGATAGGATTCTTGTGATTCTTACACATCGTATCACTGGGCAGATCGGCTTGAATGGAGAAATCCAAATTAAAGGGACACTTAAGGGGGTTTTAGACCGGACGATTATGGTGCAGACGAGCGTTAATATAACGCTCGTTGCCGATAATTGCCCTGTGTAAACAGGGGAACGATCAGCAGATGAACGAGCAAACGGTCAATCATCTGCTGATCGTATAGTTTAAAAAAAGTAAAAGATTATCGTTGTCAGCAGCACATGTGTAACAGGGAGACGCGCTGCCGACATGATAATATATGGGGACGAGCGATCGGAGTAACGACCACTCTTCCCCCATCCATAGCTCTATATGACAGGAGCAAACGAGCGCCGATCAACGATGTCTCGCTGATCGGCGCCCGCTGCACCAGCCACTTATCGGCCAGTGTAAAAGGCCTTTAATCTAATGTCCGTCTTAACTGCTGTATGTCTACTGTCCTCTGTGATCAGCCATTTCAGACTGGAATGAGGCCGACTGTAGTGTTCTTCAATGGGATAACTGACGTGAAGTGCTGTGTACTGCCAGCAACATCAATAGTTGTGGATGTGACTTATAAACTTCCAAGGTTGCTTTGGGTCCTCCCAGATTTAAAACTCCGATAGTTACTAAGGCATTTCCTGGTAGTAGCGTCATCCTGCAACTTTGCGTCCTGCAGCAGCCACGTGACCGCCCACATTTCTTTGCACCGTTATGCGATATATGTGACTCCCCCCCCCCCCCCCCCCCCCCCCATTAATCCATCATCTGTTCATTCACTGTTTTCTCCCCCGCAGGCTCTTCTTGGCTCCTGTGACTCTCCAAACTCTCTCACCAATGACCCCAACGTCCGGATGATCACCCTGTATGACAATGAGGAGGTGAGGCATGCTGGGAGTGCGACACAGCTGCCCGTAGGGGATGAGATCGCAACTACAGATCTAATGTGACACTAGAAACTCAGATACACTGCGATGTATATAGTGACACAGTAAGGGGAGGAGCAGGAACAGCTGCAAAGAGAACAGCTGCCATGACACTGACCGGGCACCAGAATAGCACAGGATCCTGCGGACACATGACGTACAATGCTGTGTCTACTGCTCAGACATTGATTGGTTCAGCTTTTTTTAGTCCTATCTGTTTCTGGGAAAGTCGGGACAATCAATATGGCCGACAGTTATTACTTCGGTTTTTAACCAGCTTTCGTGGACTCCTGAATGGCAAATCTGTCTAGTTATTCAGCAAAAATGATCCGCAAGATGTCTTAAGGCGTAACTAAGCAGATTTACTATTCTGGGGGGAAAAAAGTGTGCACAAAACACGTCGGAAAACGCATCAAACGCCTGTATTTTAAAGAGTGCTTCACAAGAAATGCTAGCGTATTTGACACATTTACCAGTCAGGGTTTGTTTTTTTGCGCCGTGTGAACATGCCGTTAAAGAGGCTCTGTCACCAGATTTTGCAGCCCCTATCTGCTATTGCATGTGATCGGCGCTGCAATGTAGATTACAGTAACGTTTTTATTTTTAAAAAACGAGCATTTTTGGCCAAGTTATGACCATTTTCGTATTTATGTAAATGAGGCTTGCAAAAGTACAACTGGGCGTGTTGAAAAGTAAAAGTACAACTGGGCGTGTATTATGTGCGTACATCGGGGCGTGTTTACTACTTTTACTAGCTGGGCGTTGTGTATAGAAGTAACATCCTCTTCTCTTCAGAACGCCCAGCTTCTGGCAGTGCAGATCTGTGACGTCACTCACAGGTCCTGCATCGTGTCGGCACCAGAGGCTACAGATGATTCTGCAGCAGCATCAGCATTTGCAGGTAAGTAGCTACATCGACTTACCTGCAAACGCCGATGCTGCTGCAGAATCATCTGTAGCCTCTGGTGCTGACACGATGCAGGACCTGTGAGTGACGACACAGCGTGATCTCTCGAGAACACGCTGTGTCTGCACTGCCAGAAGCTGGGCGTTCTGAAGAGAAGTGGATGATACTTCTCATCAGAAAGCCCAGCTAGTAAAAGTAGTAAACACGACCCGATGTACGCACATAATACACGCCCAGTTGTACTTTTGCAAGCCTCATTTGCATAAATACGAAAATGGTCATAACTTGGCCAAAAATGCTCGTTTTTTAAAAATAAAAACGTTACTGTAATCTACATTGCAGCGCCTATCTGCTGCAATAGCAGATAGGGGTTGCAAAATCTGGTGACAGAGCCTCTTTAAGTGACCGGATTGGTTGCTATGGGGAAATTGTCTGTTGCAGTATATACTATATTTTTATCTTCCGTGTTTCTCCAGGTTGGATCGGAGAGCGCCCATGGTGCAGAGTCCCTTCTGACTGAGCTGATTCTGCGCCGTATATCCTGCACACCGCAGAATCTCACCGCCTTTGAGGAGTCCGTGCCCAAGTCCTTCATGATCAGCTCTGATATGGCCCATGCCGTGCATCCTAACTACATGTAAGAGACACCAGTATGACCAGCAACATGCCAGTAGGCCTTATTTATCAAAACTGGCCTTGTTGCCCATAGCAACCAATCAGAGCTTGGCTTTCATTTCCTAAACTGCTCTGCCAAAATGAAAGTTGCGCTGTGATTGGTTGTTAGGGGCAACTGCCAGTTTCACTGTAAGACTATTTTGATGATTGAGACCCTGCTTATGACTTTAGTAAAGAGGTCGCTGGGAGATGACACCCAATAGTGAGTCGTGCAGGGCCTGATTGTTATTGTAGTCCACCACAGAAATGAGAAATTGTAGCGATTAAGCAGAATAGAACAGGATAATGTATGACGACTCTAAGGCCCTCTTCATGCTGAGTTTTTTTGGTGCTGTTTTTGACGCAGAAACCGCGTCTGACACCGTGCCAAAAAAAATGGCTGAAAACACCTCCCATTGATTTTCCTGCGAGCGTCATACCCTTTTTTCAGGTCGTTTCCGTCTCTGACCTCCCACTGACATCAAAGGGAGGCAGAGAAAGTGGTTTTCGCTGCTTTTGTTTTTGCCCGCGGCGCTCAATGACCGTGGCCGAAAAACACGGCAAAGAGAGTGTAGGCTGGTCAAAGATTTTTTTTCACCTGCAAAAAACGGTGTGAACAGGGCCTAAGGGCAGATTCACATGAACGAGTGCAAACTAGGACGTGAAAGACAGCCGGTTTTCACGTCTGAGTTGTACCCATGCGGGACCTGTTTTCTCGGATCCCTTATAGACTTGAGTCTATTGTGGGATCCGTGAATATGGACGAAAGTAGGACGTTTCCTATTTTTCCACGGACCTTTTACACGGTCCGTTAAAACAACGGCCGTGTGATTGGCCCCATTGAAATGCATGCGTTTTTTTTAAACGGCCGTCACACGCTCGTCTGAATAATGAGGACTTCTACATCATAGATGTTTTGTTTAGGGCTAGAATTTCACGATTTGCAAACCAAATTTGGCTGCCATTAATATACAGATTAAATAATCTGAGAATCTATTCATCCACTGTATCCTATTTGGCTGGTGGATCCCAGTTAATCTGGCAGACCCATCGCTCATCTCTATTTAGGAATCGGTTTTATCCCTATTTTTTTTTTCAGGGACAAACATGAGGAGAATCACCGGCCCCTCTTCCACAAGGTTAGTCCCTACTGTTCCCTCTTGCTTCCATTTTGATACGTTTTACCCTTCACCCTCTTCGATATGTGTTTGGGGTCTACACCAGTCTCCTATATAGCAGCACACAATGTATAAGGTCCTGGATATTTGTTTTTTATTTAGGGACCTGTTATCAAAGTGAACAGCAACCAGCGCTACGCCTCCACTGCTGTGACCGAGGCCATCCTGCGGGAAATTGCAGGACGTGTCGGAGTCCCACTGCAGGTAATGTCACCTCTCCAAAATATCTCATTCCAAAAACTACAATCATTCCTTTATGGTAACTGGAATTTATATCTTTAGGAATTCATGGTGCGCAATGATGTGCCATGTGGCACCACCATTGGCCCCATCCTGGCTAGTAAGCTGGGCCTAAGGGTTCTGGATTTAGGATCCCCGCAGCTGGCTATGCACTCTGTGAGGGAGATGTGCTGCACGTCTGGTGTCCTGCAGAGCTGCACTCTCTTCCAGGTAATGTATGTTATGTCTGAATAACCACTAGAGGGCGATCAAGGCCGTGTTAATGAGTGGTCATTGATGTGTAATATAGGTATTACGGGACTATATGTACACAGCAGAAAATGCTGATCAGAACCCGTGTCAGGAGGCGGTATAAAACACTTGGCATCGTTTTCCCATACGTGCATATTGTCTAGACTGGATACAATTGTAGTGAACTGTCCGCAGTGAGAAGTATTGGGTCTGTACAGGTTTTCAGCCTCTGAGTATAAAGAAGAATGTTCCCATTCACTGACAGAAAGCAGTGATCTTGAACATGGTGAGGAATTGAAACGCAAAGGGGGGAATTTATTAATTCTGGCCTTTCATACACCAATCTTAATAGGAAACAAACTGAAGTAAGATGCGACAAATATATTAGGAGGGGCACGTTTCCATAAATCTCAAATTTCCGGCTGTCTATGCACACAGGAGCTGGGGTAGATTCTCGCTATAATTATCGCCAGTTTCTGACGTACATTAAAGTAAATGTCGCTGGTAGCCCCTCCTGCCAAGCTTCACCCACTTGTTAGAAAAGTGCCGAGAGCGTTGGAAACGGCCCAAAAAACACAATGTATGCGCCTTTTTGAGCCGTTAACCAACTTCCACGCCGGTTTTCTAGTGTAGAAAAGTCTAAAATTCCCCCCTTAAAATAGATCAGGAATTTTTATTTCCATAAAACTGTAAACTCCCTTTAAGCGATGGATTCGGCTCTGCTCCAATTCCCTGACTTTGTCGTTTACTTTTGGCTATTTACCAGGCAGCCTCTTTACTAAGTAGTCTGTCATTTCTTCGAGGACATGTCCTTGTTTTGTCATCGTTCCTGATATTGAAATCTTCATTTACATTGATGGATGTTTCTGCGCCCGATAATGTTGTCGTGTGGTAATAATCGAATGCAGAGCGCGGCTTGTCTTGTTCTGTGGTTTCAGCGTCTGCTCTTCTTATTTATGTGGGATGGAGGTTTAATCTCCATCATGGTCAAATCTGTATTGTGGAGTCCAGCTGTTACGGAACTACAACTCCCAGCGTGCACTGTCAGGGCATGCTGGAAGTTGTTGCTTTCCAAGTGTTGCGAAACCACAGATTGGAGACCACAGGTATAATGGAATTGTATTTCATGTCCTGTGGTCGGGTCATATTGGGGGTAGTTCCTCTATGTATAGAGTATAAAGCTGGGGGTTGTAGTGTTTAATAGAATTGTATTATGGTCATGTCCAGTGTTCGGGCCATGTTGGGAGTTGTGGTATTCTGTATTCTAGAGTATATAGAATTGTATTATGGTCATGTTTAATGGTCGGGTCATGCTGGGGGTTGTAGTGTTCTATGTATAGAGTATAACTGAATTGTACTATGGTCATGTGGTCAGTTCGGTATGTCTATACAGTGATTTCATGTTGCAGTTAGAGTCTTCTGTGTTTATTGTATTTTTCTAGGTAAGGATGTAGCAGAGCTGAATTTGTCATTTAACTCTTTGGGGCTGCATCACTCGTTTCTAGTTTGGATAATGCAGTAGGTTTTTGTGCAGTTCTATGCAGAGTTGTTACTTGAAGCTTCAGGGCCCCAATCTATAACACGGCCCCCTCCTACCATATATCATTTATAATACTGGTGTCGTCTTATGTGGCTGAGGGGCTTTTGGGCGCCCTCAGACTCCGGGGCCCGAGTGCGACTACAACCCCCTATAGCTACGCCCCGGTCCTATGTAAAGCTACAGATATCACACTGTTTTATCGGCGAGTTATGGCAAACTCGGCTCTGCTAAGTCTATATTGGCCGTTTCATTGCGGTTGGTGATATACAGAGTGGGAGGCGGAAATTACCATAACGAGATATATATTATACTTCATTATGATCGTTTCCTCCTCCTGCCCTGTGCTAGACTACCCACCCCCCCCCCCCCATGTCCCTAGTAGATTGGCGCTACCTATCATTGTGTCCTGGCAGGGTGATGTGCCAGTGTGACGCGGCGGAGCGATCACTGCCGTGACGTCCGCGTGTTTGTGTACATTCACATTGCCGTGTATTCCAGCATCTCCTCACAAGTGTTATGCTATTGGGTCGTGTGTACGAGCTTCTAATTGTGTGTGAGCCCTTCTCCGATTGGCTGCTGCCATGACAACCAACACTGGCCTTGAAGTCAATGGGCTGTTGCTGTGGAAACAGTCGACATCAGCGGGTTAGTCAAGTGGTCACTATGGCAACACTAGGACATCTCTAATGAGCAATAGCATGTATTAGCCTATGAGATGACATAATGGAAACCATGGAAACATGAGACCCCCCCCCCCCCCCCTTCTCGTCTCGTAGTCTGCTCGATCTCCTGGGTATTTTATCCTCTGGCTCTCTTCGTCGTCGTCTTCTTCCTCCTCTTCTCCTTCTTCTCCCAGGATTCTCTATAATCGCTGCTTTTCTTTCCAAATCGTTTCCCCAGAAGAACATTTTGATGTTATAAGCCGATTTCTATTAATCGGACTTGATCATATTTTAGATACTGTAGTACTACAAGTGCCAGCATGCTCTGTTGTTGACCCTCCACTTCTGTAACTGTATACGTTTTGTGATCTCTAATATTGGACGTGGGCGGCCATCATCTCCTCCAAAATGCAGGGGGCGCTAGTGACCACACTGGTCTCCACAAGAGCATGGATATCCACTGTGGTCTCATCTGCCCACCAGGCAGTTGCTAGGCAACTGTTGCTAGGCTCCCTAAGAACTCATTTCCCTTTAAACTTGCCACACATAACCTGAGTCTGCCGTAAGAGAGAGGAAAAAAAAAGTCCAAAGCTGTTAATCTTAAAGGGGAAATCCAGGTCAGACCGGAAATGAAGAACCCCCACCCCAAAGCACTCTAGACAGCATTAACCCCTTATGTCTCCCTCGATGATAAATTTTAGTGGAAAACTCTGACTTAACGTTTTGTTTTGCTCTGCAGTTGTATTGCATCTTTTGTTCTCTGTTATCAGCCCTTCCAGGCTGCGGAGAGGTGGACTGACAGGAAGTCCAGCCTCCCCGATCGATATGTTATATCACAGATCACCAGTACTAAAAGCCTCTGGAAACATTTGCATACAGGGGCATAGCTCGGGGGCAGGGAAGCATGGCATTTGAGTGCCAACAAGCCGCTCTGTCTTGGCCAGGGTATTTTAGATACAGATTAAAGAGGATCTGCCACCTCTCCTGACACGTCAGTTTTGGTAAATAATTGTATTCCCCCATGAAATAACAATTCTGGAGCATCTTTTCTAAGAAATCTACGGTTTGCCGTTCCTCTGTTGTTCCTCCTGGAAATGCGTGCATAAATTTACAACTGGGTGTTACCAGTTGGGGGTGTGTCTCAACATAGTATGCATTGTCCAATCAGTGCTGACACAGTGAGACTGTAGGGACACGCCCCTTTTATAAGGGGGAATGGTTACACCCAGTTGTCAATTTATTCATACATTTTCAGGAGGAATAACAGATGAATGGCACAACACGGAGTTCTATTAAAAAAAATAGAATTTTAGAATTTTTATTTCATGGGGGAATACAAGAAATTAGTAAAACAGATGTGTCAGGAGCACTGACGGGTTTTCTTTAACGTCAGAATGCTGAATTTTTGCCCAGGTTGAATAAAAGTCGGACTATGACTCTGCTCCTCTTATAACACTTCTGTAATATTTTAAGCGCCACTCTTTTAGGGTTAATGTCCTTTTCTAGCTATGATGGATCATTATATCTTTCCTCCGTTTGGTGACCTGATAACCCTCCGTTCTTTTTGCAGGGGTTCTTTGAGCAGTATCCGGCTGTGAATAATACTCTTCTGGTGGATTAAAGAGTTTGTCATCCATCCTGTGGACAGAGCACGTGTTCCCTACCGGCCCGGGCCCCCGTTAATCATGTGATGGGTGTGGTGTTTGTGCAAGAATAATAAAGATCTGCCCCTTATTTGTGGAAATAAACACATTTTCTGTATATTCAGGCACCGTGTGGACTTTGTCCATTCAAATATTCCTTGTTATGATCTGTAATAAATGTATATCGTTCTGCTTAATGTCACCCAGAGACCCCCAGGAATCAAAAATCACCAGTAAACAAAAGTCGATGAGTAGTCTTAGATCTGAATGGAAAATCCGTCTGGTTATGCACTGATATATTCATCTTTGCGTAACTAGAAGTGTAATTATATGGGGTGTAGAGGTTACTGATACAGAGCTGCAAATCCACTTCAGAAATAAAATTCCGGCTGCCTGCACTCACCACTAGAGGGAGCTCACTTCATACTTATTTTGTTATAGAGTACAATGAATAAGCAGTGAGCTCCCCCTGGTGGTGGCTATAGGCACAATGTTTATGCAGGGAATTTGTAGCGCTGTACCGGGAGAAAATGGAGCTCCGACCGCTATGAAAATATATTATGAAATCAATTGGCACAGAATTTTGGAACTATTCAGATTTAAAAAAAATAAAATAAAAATGATCTTCAAGGGTGGACGTTCAATTTAATGGTACGTTCACACGGCCTATTTTCAGTCGTTTTTCAGGCCGTATACGCTCAGAAAAACGGCTAAAAATACGTAGGCTGAACACCTCCAAACATCTGCCCATTGATTTCAATGGGAAAAACTGAGTTCACTTCCCACGGGGCATTTTTTAAGCGGCTGTTTTTAAAAATGGCGCGTAAATAAGAAGTGCATTTCACTTCTTGAGCCATTTTTCATTGGGTCAATAGAAAAACGGCTCCAAAATGGGCCGTACAAAACACTTGATGCTGAAAATCCGGGGCTGTTTTCCCCTCTAAAACAGCTCCGTTTGCCGTGTGAACATACCCTTTAGGGTATGTTCACACGGCGGGGGTCCGTAACGGCTGAAATTACGGGGATGTTTCAGCCTGAAAACATCCCCGTAATTTCAGCCGTACCGGCATGTGCAGGCGCTTGAACGCCGCGTCAATTACGGCCGTAATTAGCGCTGCTATTCATTGGAGTCAATGAATAGCGGCTCCAATTACGGCCAAAGAAGTGACAGGTCACTTCTTCTACGCGGGCGTCTATTTACGCGCCGTCATTTGACAGCGGCGCGTAAATATACGCCTCGTGTGAACAGACAAACGTCTGCCCATTGCTTTCAATGGGCAGATGTTTGTCAGCGCTATTGAGGCGCTATTTTCGGGCGTAATTCGGGGCAAAAACGCCCGATTTACGTCCGTAAATAGGCCGTGTGAACATACCCTAAGCCTTGTAAGGAGACGGCAGTGCTATAAATGGCACTTGATGGGTGTGGAATTTTCACAGGGTTCCGAAGTTTTATGCTGCTGGTGACCACCCCTGTCGGAGCGGTGATGGAGGCCATTGGTTATCACCTAGCGTTTTTAGATCCAGTTAAAACGGATGACGACTTTTATGGCTTTTCTGTGGTGGTTTGAAATGCAGGAAAATAAATGTTTGCAAATATTTTCCGCTGTTAATGGGCTTTTGATAGAGGCAGGAGAGGAGTCCTTATGGCCGAGTGATCAAAACTGCGCTGAGGATTGTGACTCGACAGGATTAACGATGACCAATTAAAACCAAGCCGGAAGATTCCTGGAAACATGTCCCTTTTTTTCCTTCTGCTTTTTCTTAGAATTGTTCATTTACAAGTTGAATTACAGATAAGGTGAACGTTGCGGCACAGCACAATATGTACAGTAAATGTCCTTTGATCCATAGCGATGATATGTCAGGTGATTGCTGTATCGGTGATATCTATGGACATCTTGTCAGCGCACATGGAGGAAAAATAGGAGCGGATCCATAATTCAGACGTACAACTGGAAACTAATTTGTAACAACGTTTCCCCTTAAGTCCCCATGACCATTAGGCCAAATTCAGACGAAAGTAGGGAAACTCGGACGTGAAAAATGGCAGTCCCCCCCGTGCGAGTCCCGTTTTGACGGATCCCCATAGACTTGCGTCTATGGAGGGATCCGTGAAAACAGGACATGTTCTATCTTTCAACTGACCCTTTATATGGTCCGTTGAAAAAACAGCCGTGTGAACAGCCCCATTGAAATACGTGTGTCTGTGTGACAGCCATTGTTTTAGCGGCCATCACACGGATGTTTACCACAGTCGTCTGAATTCGGCCTTACAATTTTATTTTTATTTTTTTAGTCCCACTAATGGGACATCTGACTTTCTGATCGCTGATATAATACATTGCAATACTTCTGTAACTGCTATTTATGTTCTTTAGTTCTGGCTCCTTTTTAGGGTGGATTCACACACGGCAGATTTTGTTGCAGAAATTTCTGCTACTAAAGTCCGTTCGACTCATCCGTTCCATTGCAGAAACAAACCCGTTCAGATGAATCAAACTGATTTTCAGTCGCAATTTTCTGCAACACAATCTGCTGCATCTGACGAAACCCTTAGTTCTGCTCCATTAGTGCACATCTACGGTTGGTGAATCCAGCTGCTCTACCTTTTGCTAGACAAAGATTGTTTGAAATCCAATTTAATTAGTAGCTCTATTTATCCTCCATGCTTTACACTGCAGCTCTGCTTATTTAGATTGACTGCTGTGTATAGGCACAAGCTTAGCAGAAAGTCATGGAGAGTTGATTTCTATTAGAGCAAGGGGATAATGATGATAAACTACAAGCAACTCAACCACCAGCGAGAAAAATATACAATCAAGATAAATGTTAGATTTTTCCTAGTTTTACATAACGAGAAAGGGAGCGAAAGGCTGAAGCTAAATGCCAATTGACTTTTTTTTTAGTTCTCCAATAATCAAACCAGATAAGTTATGTAGAGTCACAGGAAGCCAAGCGCAGCAATGCCAATAAAGCCGCTTCTAATGTCGCTGCAGAGCTGGAATAGTAATTCTTTCCAGGCTCCAAAATTAGATTCCTTTTCCAGAACTAACATCCTGCTGGTGTCTTGCCAGGTGCGTAGCGTCATTGACTCATGGATCTATATCTTAAAATACTCATCTATAAGGGATCGTGCACATGTATGTCGAGCTGTATTAACTGTAATGTCCCCAATTGTGGGGTTATAGGTCATATACGGATGTAGCAGAGCTGACTTTGTTATATGGCACAACTCGTGGTGATATCAAAATTAATGATATTAAAGTAGAAGGACTCTAATAAGGGTATGTGCACACACACTAATTACGTCCGTAATTGACGGACGTATTTCGGCCGCAAGTCCCGGACCGAACACAGTGCAGGGAGCCGGGCTCCTAGCATCATACTTATGTACGATGCTAGGAGTCCCTGCCTCGCTGCAGGACAACTGTCCCGTACTGAAAACATGATTACAGTACGGGACAGTAGTTCCACGGAGAGGCAGGGACTCCTAGCATCGTACATAACTATGAATCTAGGAGCCCGGCTCCCTGCACTGTGTTCGGTCCGGGACTTGCGGCCGAAATACGTCCGTCAATTCCGGATGTAATTAGTGTGTGTGCACATACCCTTAGCAAAATACATCTGAAAATCCGGAGCTGTTTTCAAGCGAAAACAGCTCCTGATTTTTAGACATTTTTGTAGCAACTCGCGTTTTTTGTGGCGTGTTTTACGCCCGTTATTGGAGCGGTTTTTCAATGGAGTCAATGAAAAACGCCTCCAAAAACTTCCCAAGAAGTGACATGCACTTCCTTTTCGCGTGCGTCTTTTTATGCACCGTATTTTGACAGCGACGCGTAAAATTAATCCACATGGGAACAGAACACCGTAAATCCCATTGCAAGCAGTGGGCAGATGTTTGAAGGTATAATGGAGCCGTTTTTTCAGGCGTAATTCGAGGCGTAAGCGGCCCGAATCACGTCTGAATTCAAGAGAAAACCGCTCCTGATTTTAAGACAATTTTTAAGCCACTCGCGATTTTCACGGCCGTTTTTGGAGCTGTTTTCTATAGAGTCAATGAAAAACAGCTCCAAAAAACATCCTGCACTTCTTTTTCTCGGCCGTTTTTATTTATTTTATTTTTTCAAAAACGGCCGTGTAAAAAAACGTGTCATCGGAACAGAACAACGTTTTTCCCATTGAAATCAATGGGCAGATGTTTGGAGGCGTTCTGCTCTCGATTTTTTGGCCGTTTACGGCCTGAAAAACGGCTAAAAACACTCTGTGTGAACGTACCCTTACAGGGAGACATAAAGTGTCTTCAGGTCCACGGCCCTAAAACTGAATTACATTATTAAAAAATGTTTCCTTTAAAATTGACTCTCTGCCCTGAGCTACACAAAAAAATTGCAGTCCGAAATAGTTGGATTTTTTTTCCCTTCTCCAGCATATTGGGCCTTCAGTGCTCTAAGGAAGGGTAAAAAATTCCTCCACGTAAACCACTGACTGCAATAGCATCAACAAGACATTATCGATTAGGATCTATTCACATGGTGCGCTGAATTACAAACCCAGCTCTGCTACATCCTGTAGCGTAATTTGAAGAATTTGGTCCTGATCCAAAAACTTTACCGGTGGCCCCCCAACCAGCAGCCCAAGTAAGACCGCAAACTATGCCCTCCCTATAGCTATGTCCTTGGCTACTTCTGCACCAGATGGGATCAGCAACTATGCAAAAGCGAAAAAATCATAAACGTGTTTGATGAAGCCCTATTATCTGCTGCAATTTTTGTTTGTTTCTATGGATGAAATGTCACCCTATTCATGAGATTATACCCAGAGGTGGGGCTGTTATAACCACAGCAAGACCCTACACCCATATTAATCACCCATCTGAGGCCCATCCCCCGAGCTTTACAGCGAAACAATAATTACAATATATAATACATGGAGGGTTATTGTAGTAACTCGGTCGAGATCCAGATGAACAAATGAAACTCATTTATAAAGCCGTCGTTACTGGCGGCGGTGGAGAGCTCAGCTGCGGAGCGGCCCGAGGCTTTATGTGATGAATCAATGGATGAAAGAGAATTTTGTAAAATTTTGCGTATATCGGGGTCAATAAAATACATTGAGGAAAATTCAACAAAACTTGTGCAAAGGAAAAGTATAACAGTTGCACATAGCAACCAATCAGGTCGCTGATTGTATTGTCCAAAATTAGGCTTGAAGGACCCAACATGATTTGGGTAAGTGTGATCTATGCGCGTCAGACAGGTGACCTATCCATGGACCCTCGTGCGCCTAGAACAGGCTAAGTCAAGTTATTCTGCTGGTTGCTGTTGGAAACAGTCAACAAGCTTGTTGTCAGCCATATTCCTGTAACGCAGGGGGACAGTTAATTTTTCCTAAAAGACAAATTACCAGAGCATGCTGCATGTAGACATTGAAGAAGCAGGGAATGCTGGGGGATTACAGCTCTGAAGTTTGCAGAATTGTGAGGTCTAGGGTATTTAAATCTAATCTTTGATATGATAATTCTAAGGTTTACCTACTCTTTTTAATTTACAACCAATCAGGGAGCACAGCTGAAAAACCCTGAAAGTCAGAGAGAAAAAAATGAATACAAATGAATTTAAAGGGACAGATAAAATATACAGGAGTTATCAATATACTGCCAGAGTGTGGATTTGCTTCATTTCCAATTCTCTGCACTAAGTGACTGCAAAGCGCAACAAACTTACTTAAAACAGTCAAGACGAAGAACTTAATGAAACATTCATATCCGCTACTGATGCCGTCAGATCTTCAGAATTTAGTTGATGCCCTCCTCGAAGACACATTGCAGAGACGAGGCCTGCCAGGGATTTACATAATGATTGGGTGACCCAGTAACGCTGCGCAGAATGTCATCACTTCCAGAATCCATGGGATGATTTCCATTATTTCTCCGTATGACAATATTACAATGCGCCAGTTCCTAATTCATGGAGGATGAAAGAAGAAAGATCCACATAATACACAGTCAGGAATTGTCAGATTGTCCCAACCACATATAAGGTGACATGTGAGAACACTCCCTGTTATAAATAATACTGCACTGATACAATGTAACGAGATACAACATTGTAATAATACTACAGACCATTATAGGAAAAGTTTTGTAGGCATTCCTCTAACTTTACACGTATTACCATGAGGTGGAGGCAGTGACTGTGCCGCTTTTACTAATATACACCGATCAGCCATAACATTAAAACCACCTGCCTAATATTGTGTAGTCGCCCTCGTGCCGCCCGTACAGTCCTGACCATCGAGGCCTGGACTCCGCTGATCTCTGAAGGTTCCTGTGGTCCCTGGTACAAGACGTTGGCAGCGGATACTATAAGTCCTGTAAGGTGTGAGGTGCGGCCTCCAGGGATCGGACTTGTTTTTCCTGCAGATCCCACAGATGATCAATCGGATTGTGATCTGGGGAATTTGGAGACAAGTCATCACCTTGAAGTCTTTGTCATGTTCCTCATCATTCCTGCAGTGTGACGGGGGCAATATCCTGCAGTGTGACGGGGGCAATATCCTGCAGTGTGACGGGGGTATTATCCTGCAGTGTGGCGGGGGCATTATCCTGCAGTGTGGCGGGGGCAATATCCTGCAGTGTGACGGGGGCAATATCCTGCAGTGTGGCGGGGGTATTATCCTGCAGTGTGACGGGGGCATTATCCTGCAGTGTGGTGGGGGCATTATCCTGCAGTGTGGTGGGGGCGTTATCCTGCAGGGTGGTGGGGGCGTTATCCTGCAGTGTGACGGGGGGCAATATCCTGCAGTGTGGCGGGGGAGTTATCCTGCAGTGTGACGGGGGCATTATCCTGCAGTGTGACGGGGGCAATATCCTGCAGTGTGACGGGGGTATTATCCTGCAGTGTGGCGGGGGCATTATCCTGCAGTGTGGCGGGGGCAATATCCTGCAGTGTGACGGGGGCAATATCCTGCAGTGTGGCGGGGGTAATATCCTGCAGTGTGGTGGGGGCATTATCCTGCAGTGTGACGGGGGCAATATCCTGCAGTGTGACGGGGGCAATATCCTGCAGTGTGGTGGGGGCATTATCCTGCAGTGTGGCGGGGGCGTTATCCTGCAGTGTGACGGGGGCAATATCCTGCAGTGTGGTGGGGGCATTATCCTGCAGTGTGGTGGGGGCATTATCCTGCAGTGTGGCGGGGGCAATATCCTGCAGTGTGACGGGGGCAATATCCTGCAGTGTGACGGGGGCAATATCCTGCAGTGTGGTGGGGGCATTATCCTGCACTGTGGCGGGGGCGTTATCCTGCAGTGTGGCGGGGGCGTTATCCTGCAGTGTGGCGGGGACGTTATCCTGCAGTGTGGAGGAGGCATTATCCTGCAGTGTGGCGGGGGGGCATTATCCTGCAGGGTGGCGGGGGGGCATTATCCTGCAGTGTGGCGGGGGGGCATTATCCTGCAGTGTGGCGGGGGGGCATTATCCTGCAGTGTGGCGGGGGGGCATTATCCTGCAGTGTGGCTGGGGCATTATCCTGCAGTGTGGCGGGGCATTATCCTGCAGTGTGGAGGGGGCATTATCCTGCTGAGTGGAGGGGGCTTTATCCTGCTGAGTGGAGGGGGCTTTATCCTGCAGTGCGGCGGGGGCGTTATCCTGCTGAGTGGAGGGGGCATTATCCTGCTGAGTGGAGGGGGCTTTATCCTGCAGTGTGGAGGGGGCTTTATCCTGCAGTGTGGAGGGGGCTTTATCCTGCAGGGTGGCGGGGGCATTACCCTGCAGTGTGGCGGGGGTGTTATCCTGCAGGGTGGCGGGGGCGTTATCCTGCAGTGTGGCGGGGGCATTATCCTGCAGTGTTGCGGGGGCGTTATCCTGCAGTGTGGCGGGGGCGTTATCCTGCACTGTGGCGGGGGCATTATCCTGCAGTGTGGCAGGGGGCGTTATCCTGCAGTGTGGGCGGGGCATTATCCTGCAGTGTGGGCGGGGCATTATCCTGCAGGGTGGCGGGAGCATTATCCTGCAGTGTGGGCGGGGTATTATCCTGTAGTGTGGCGGGAGCATTTTCCTGCAGTGTGGCGGGGGCATTATCCTGCAGTGTGGCGGGGGCGTTATCCTGCAGTGTGGCGGGGGCGATATCCTGCAGTGTGGCGGGAGCATTATAATGCAGTGTGGCGGGGACATTATCCTGCAGTGTGGCGGGGGCGATATCCTGCAGTGTGGCGGGGGCGATATCCTGCAGTGTGGCGGGAGCATTATAATGCAGTGTGGTGGGGGCATTATCCTGCAGTGTGGCGGGGCGTTATCCTGCAGTGTGGCGGGGGCGATATCCTGCAGTGTGGCGGGGGCATTATCCTGCAGTGTGGCGGGGGCATTATCCTGCAGTGTGGCAGGGGGCATTATCCTGCAGTGTGGCGGGGGCATTATCCTGCAGTGTGGCGGGGGTATTATCCTGCAGTGTGGCGGGGGCGTTATCCTGCAGTGCGGCGGGGGCATTATCCTGCAGTGTGGTGGGGGCATTATCCTGCAGTGTGGTGGGGGCATTATCCTGCAGTGTGGCGGGGGCGTTATCCTGCAGTGCGGCGGGGGCATTATCCTGCAGTGTGGCGGGGGCATTATCCTGCTGAAAGAGGGCACTGCCATAAGGGAATCCCGCTCCCATGAAGGGGGCACTTGTCTGCAGCAATGTTTAGGTCGGTGGTACGTGTCACATCCACATGAATGTCATGGACCAAGTAATTCCAGCAGAACATTGCCCAGAGCATCACACTGCCCCCACCGGCTTGTCTTCTTCCCATAATGCATCCTGGTGCCATCTCTTACCCAGGTCAGCGACGCACACGCACCCGACCGTCCACATGATGTAAAAGAAAACGTGATTTATCAGACCAGACGCCTTCTTCCATTGCTCTTTCCTCCAGTTCTGATGATCATGTGTCCATTGTAGGCGCTTTCGGCAGTCGACAGGGGTCAGCAGGGGGCGCTCCGACTGTTCTGCGGCTACACGTCCCCATATACAGCGAGCTGCGATGCTCTGCGTGTTCTGAGACCTTTCTATCATAACCAGCAGTAACTTTTTCAGCAATTTGCGCTACAGTATCTCTTCTGTGGGATGGGTCGGACGGGCTAGCCTTCACTCTCCACACGAATCAATGAGCCTTGGGTGCTCATCACCTTGACAGAACCCCAATGGACCGCATTATAAGTCATTTTGGAGTGGGTTATAAGTGTCTCCTGACGCCTCCACATACCTCCAAGGGAACATAGAATTAGGCATGGTGACCTACAACATGTCGAATCCTTGTTTTATGCAACAGAAGACACCAGGGGAGACATTAGACTGTCAGCACTATGTATGGCCGCCTTATTTTACCCAAACATTATATGACGCCGTTACTGGGCAGGGGGCCCCATTACAGTTTTTACCCAGGGGCCTCCTTCAAGTGAGATGCAGCCCTGGTTTCAGTGACGTTTGACCGATCTGTTACCAGGAGGCACTAAACAACCTTCTTCCTGCTGATCTCTTCCTGGAAATCCTCCAGCCACACGTCACACAGGAGTCGGACTGAGACATGTGGAGATTACTGTCAGGCCGAGTCTTCTTGTAGGGTATTTGAACCTTCAAAGGGAATTTCCTACAATAGGCATTTAGTTTATATGAGGTTATTGGTTAGGCCATAAATGCCTGTTCAGTGCGGGTCCATGAGAATTGATAGATATAGATAGAGAGATAGATAGATAGATAGATAGATAGATAGATAGATAGATAGATAGATAGATAGATAGATAGATAGATAGATAGATAGATAGATAGATAGATAGATAGATAGATAGATAGATAGATATGGGATAGATAGAGATAGATAGATAGATAGATAGATAGATAGATAGATAGATAGATAGATAGATAGATAGATAGATAGATAGATAGATAGATAGAGATAGATAGATAGATAGATAGATAGATAGATAGATAGATAGATAGATAGATAGATAGATAGATGATAGATAGATAGATATGAGGTAGGTAGATAGATAGATAGATAGATAGATAGATAGATAGATAGATAGATAGATAGATAGATAGATAGATAGATAGATAGATAGATAGATAGATAGATAGATAGATAGATAGATAGATAGATAGATATGGGATAGATAGAGATAGATAGATAGATAGATAGATAGATAGATAGATAGATAGATAGATAGATAGATAGATAGATAGATAGATAGATAGATAGATAGATAGATATGAGGTAGGTAGATAGATAGATAGATAGATAGATAGATAGATAGATAGATACATAGATAGATAGATATGAGATAGATAGATAGATAGATAGATAGATAGATAGATAGATAGATAGATAGATAGATAGATAGATGTGAGCTCCACTCTTGGCTTGTAGGGGACGTGGGCGGGACCAGATGACGGAGGGGCGTGGTTTGGGGCGCAGTCTCTGCCGGTCGCTGTCACTCAGTCTCCGCTGCTGCCGCTGTCCGTGGTGCTGGAGCGGCCGCGGTGCTGATCTCCCGGGGGATCTGCGTTTTGGGGTCACTATGTTCCCCGTACTATAAGGCTGCACTGGTGCCAGAGGGGCCCCTCGTACTCAGGGATGAGGCTCTCTGCAGGGACCGTGCTCTGTCTCCTGCTCATCACCTGCTGCTGCCACCACAGGGGCCTGGGGACCCGGAGTCACGGTGAGTACCGGCGGGGGGGTGGGGGGGATTATATCACCAAATTATAAGCCTGGCTGCTGCAGAACATCTTTAGAATCCTCCCACTGACTGTATATACAGAGTTGTTTATGTGAATGATCCACAGAGCTCAATGGAAACTGCTCTGTAATAGAAAACACCGCCCCCTATAGACCATGCACTGTCTACCCCGGCTGGGGGCTTCTTAAACTTGAGCATCAGCGTTTTTGTTGTTGTTATTGTTATAATTATTATATTATTCTGGACGGTGATGATGATGATGATGATGATGATGGTGATGATGATGATGATGATGATGGTGATGGTGGTTATGATCTTGACTCTTCGTCTTCTCTCCTGCTGCCACCACAGGGACCTTACACCCCTACATCCTCCTTATGCTGCTTTTCCCTCATTTCTTGCTTGGCTGCTGCAGAACCTCTTCAACTTGCAGCTGCCACTCCTCACTTGCAGCCACTACAGGAACCTGAGAACCCCAGATGCTCCATATACATTGGGCTCTCATATCCTCCCTACCCCCAGACTTCTTACTTAGCTGCTGAATAACTTCTTTAAGATTCTTCTACTGACAAAATGTACAATGTGGTTTATGAGAGTATTTCATGCCTCTGTGGGGAACAAATAGTGTCCCCTATAGATGAGACTTGTTTTGGGGGCTCCTTACACTTTGTGATGATGATGATGATGATGATAGGGAAGGCTTGTTGGCACATGGGTGTAGCTACCAAGATATCAGGCAAAGCTACTTCTATGGGGCCCAAAAGTCAATGGAGCCCAAACTCAACTAAGAGATGAGGGTCTTTACTTTTCTTGGACTTCCTCGCTGCTGGAGTGGGGCCCTATTCCAAGTTTTACTATGGGGCCCCATGATTGCTTCTGATATCTGACTCTGGAGGACATGGGGATGAACTTGGTGTAAGATCATATACAGAATAATTATAAGGAAATGAGAATGTCATTTAGTATGTGGATATATTGGCATAAAGTGACATTATTTCTATAGGAAACACATAGAGAACAATTTATAATCTTCATGATATGATGGCGAAAGGGAAGACGTGTTACCAGTGTGAGATTAGTGACGGCCATTATAGCCTGATGTATAGGGAAGGACACTTACAACCAATATACAATATATACATGACAGAGAACTACTGGGCTGTTGATCAAATGGTCATTCATGTAACATCTATCCTCCCTGCCCCCTCCACTATTAACATGTCTGTTCAGCTTTTCCAAACATGCCTGTTATTTCCAAAGAGTAGGGTATAAGTGGCTGCCAGGTACCTCTGATGCCGCTTATCTCAGGGGACAGAGAGGATCAAGATACCTGTGACATTAGTTGGGCTGCACCAATAGAGAATTGCATTGAAATCACTGCCCTCGCACTAGTACTTTGGGGGTTAATGGGAATAATGGTGCCCACCGGTTCAGCTTTACTAGGACATTCTTGTCTTTGTGACTGGTTTTCCTTTAAGTGATACAAACTCTAAATAGTTATTACACATGAATTATTAAATATTTACACTCCGTACTAAACAATGTACTGCATATACCCAAAAAAGATGTCTTGCTATGTTTGATCCCATGCCACTTGTAATAAACAGATGTAGCAAAGCTGATGTTGCCCTTTAACTGTTGTCTGTGTGCATCATAATAACTCACTGATGTCAGATAAGAGAGTAGGTTTTGCAGCAGTCCTATGTAAAACCGGAGATAATGCATACTGATGTCATGAGTTGTGCCAAATGACAAACTCATTTATACTATTTATAACACACTCAGCTCCACTACATTGATAGTCTCAACCTCTCCTTCTGATATATGTTTTAATGTGACATGCAGCATCAGTCTAAAGATGTGACCGATGACATGAAGATGAATTATACATCACATGTTATCCCTTTGATGGGGAAACACTTCTCTATTCTACTTCTTTTCCTTGCTGGTGGTTTAGTTATTTGTAGTTATAATCATTTTTTCTCTCCATGCTCTGACTTCCTGTTAAGCTTGTGCTTGTGCAATGTGAATAAGCAGTGTAGCAGTGTAAAGCATGGGGGATATAGTAGCAGCCTAAGCCTCTAAAGAAACAAGATTTGGGTTTTAGACTACCTTGGACATATCTGATAAGGGTTTGGGTATCTAAGCAGTGCTGCTCCCTTTGCATTTACATTGGCTGATCAGAATATCGGGTCAGGGTTGAACAAGACCATTTGGGCAGAGGGTGCCATAGCCCCTTGTTAAGGTAGAGCGTTCTTTAGAGCAGGGCCTGCAAAAATAGGAAATGCAACTGATCCTGGCTATAGTGGATCATATAGGGGCTGATGAACTGGGCCCAGATCCTTCTGCCTCTCGTGAGGGTTAAATCCAGTGTTGGTAAATCTGCTTCATTGTAACTTTTTGACTTTCTGTCCTGCCATATAGAATATCATCACTAATCTAGGACCAAGTAATGTGGTTACAGTGGAAATTCTTATAAATTATAAATTCTGTAGTTTGATGAATCACTACAGCTAGGGCTGCACGGCTATAACGCGGCCAGGACACATCACCTGTTATTTTGGGCTGTCCCGGCAGCAACATAAAACTGAAAAGCTCAAACTTATCTGCAATTCTACATTGTATCTGCATTGTGTCACAATTCCTCTCCATTTTCAAGATCTCTGCTTTCTATCAGTAAATAGAAATGTTCTTTTTTTTTTTACTATCAAAGGTGGAAAATCTGTACAGACCTAACACTGAGAATTTGTTACAATTGTATCCAGTCTAGACAATCCTCTGTGATCTAAACAGGCTGGACTATAGATTGATACATTGTAGCAAACTATCAGGACAGGAGAGAGATATGCGCTGCTGATATAGACTGGATACAATTGTAACAAACCCTCATGTGTGATGAATATTAGGTCTGTACAGGGTTTTAGCTTCTGGATGTAAACATGAAAGTTTTAATTCACTGTCAGCAAGCAAATACCTTGAAATGGTGGGGAATTGAAACACAAAGTATTTTAGAAAGTTGAAGATTTTTTTTATTATATATGAATGATTATGTTTTATTTACATAGAACCCTATTACTAATTGTATCATCTGAGCTCTATATTTACAGGCACAGGTATATAGGGGCATGGAACGTTGTCTCCATCATAGTAATATAGATCCATATCATTATTCCCCATAATGAAATTTCCCTTCTAACCACCATAACAATTTGAGGGATTAAATCAGGGAATTATTATGTAGGTCAGATTATGATCAATTCCAATGTATGAAACCAGTATGACCATTTAGCTACAGTGTTTGCCGGGCACGTTTGGTATATATGCCAGGGTGTATACATGAAATGTGTCTGTAGCCTTCTATGAGCCCAACTAATGACAAAACAGTGTCCCGTTAGTGGTCCTATGTTGGCATACCTTTTCTTTAGTTTATTGAAATGGGTAGTCGACTTCTTTTTTCTAATACAAAGATCCCGCAAAAATACTGTACCTTGCAGTATATATGTGTTTTTTTAACAATGAAAGTCAATGTGCGCCGCATGAAACTGATGGCTTAAAGCTTCATATATACAGGCCATAGGTTTGGTGTATATATTGGGAGGTTTGCAGTGTGAACAGAGCCTAATATATAGTGATTATTGTTCTGAACTCTCGTTACATTCGATCCCCTGCCCAGTGATGCTGGAAAACACCAGGAATTTTTATTTCATGGAAACTTATTGATAAACCCCAGAACCTAAAGTATAGCATCCAAATGACTGCAAAACCTACATCTCCCAGTGCAGGCGTTGAGTCTCACAGTCCTATGGTCATTTACAAAATCTATGGCCTATGTGCCAACTTGCAGCACTACGCACCCCATCATCCCTGGCCTGCCTGTATTCTATATTATTTGCCTCTTTTCGTTGTTGATGTATCTATATAATATCTTGATATTAGTAGAAATTAATGTAACCTGAACATGAGAATAATTTCATATAAGCAACTTGTATCATATCGAACCTTGTATCACATGAGCCACAATATACAGGTATCCCACCCCCTACCCATCTTATAGCACAGTGGATTCCGTATTGTATATGTTCCTTTTCTTAATTGCATAATATCCTTATAGCTTAAACAGGGGAGCTCAAAATTGCCATTCGTTGTTTGTATATATATATATATATATATACAGGGTGGGCCATTTATATGGATACACCTAAATAAAATGGGAATGGTTGGTGATATTAACTTCCTGTTTGTGGCACATTAGTATATGGGAGGGGGAAACTTTTCAAGCTGGGTGTTGACCATGGCGGCCATTTTGAAGTCGGACATTTTGTATCCAACTTTAGTTTTTTCAATGGGAAGAGGGTCATGTGACACATCAAACTCATCGAGAATTTCACAAGAAAAACAATGGTGTGCTTGGTTTTAACGTTACTTTATTCTTTCATGAGTTATTTATGTCATTATGGGTGTCAGGACCGAGCATTCCTAGATGAACAGTTTCCTGGAAAGTGGATTGGTCGTCGTGGGCCAGTTGAATTGCCCCCTAGGTCTCCCGATCTGACCCCCTTAGACTTTTATCTTTGGGGTCATCTGAAGGCAATTGTCTATGCTGTGAAGATACGAGATGTGCAGCAACTGAAACTACGGATACTGGAAGCCTGTGCTAGCATTTCTTCTGCGGTGTTGCTATCAGTGTGTGAAGAGTGGGAGAAGAGGGTTGCATTGACAATCCAACACTATGGGCAGCACTTTGAACACATTTTATAAGTGGTCAGAAACTTGTAAATAACTCATGAAAGAATAAAGTAACGTTAAAACCAAGCACACCATTGTTTTTCTTGTGAAATTCTCGATAAGTTTGATGTGTCACATGACCCTCTTCCCATTGAAAAAACTAAAGTTGGATACAAAATGTCCGACTTCAAAATGGCCACCATGGTCAACACCCAGCTTGAAAAGTTTCCCCCCTCCCATATACTAATGTGCCACAAACAGGAAGTTAATATCACCAACCATTCCCATTTTATTTAGGTGTATCCATATAAATGGCCCACCCTGTATATATATGCGTGTGTTAAATATTTATATGTGCGCGTATGTGTGTGTGTGTGTATATATATATATATGGGTGTGTAGGTGCGTGCGTGTGGTTGTTTGTATGTATATATGTATATACATATATATATACATATGTATATGTATATGTATATGTATATATATATACACACACACACATATGTGTCACGTGTGTGAAGTGTATGTTGATTCAGATGCTGACGTTACTCATGCCTGGTTTTCCACCCCCTCTTCCTCCTGTGACTCATCCCACGTCAAATATTGAAGATGGCCTTTACAATTGTTAGTATTCTGCGTAGCACTTGTGTGGGTGGTCATACCACCATTTATTATCCCCCAAAGTCCTACATGGGGAGATTAGGTGCTTTAGCTCATTCCAACTTCATTATCTTGTCATCGTTTTATACAAGGAGATCATATGCAGATACTACCTTTGCCTATTCATTGCAATAATCATTAGTTCTCAGTAAGAACAGCCAGGGGTTGTATGTCATGGTTGGAAAAAGATGTAGCAGAGTTTAATGTGTGCCCAGATCTATCTGTAGTTGTACAGCAATGAATGGATAGATGATAGAAACAAGGAAATATTGTATCCCTGTTTTCTGGGATTTTCGTCTGTGTATTCTGCCACCGCTCCTCTCACATTCATCTGACGTCAGTGAGGCCAATCATCTGCTACGTCAAGTAGAGATGGGAATAGTCTGACATATGAAGAAGCTCTGGTAATTCAGCTGGAAGGTCTCTGAGGATTTCAGACACAGATTCTCACCCCCCCCCCCCCCCCCCTCCCATCAGTTTTTGGTTTTACTGTGTCAATGTTCTTGTTGATCTGGATTCATGTCATTATTATAGGATTCAGTATTTTGTGGGGTTTTTATAGTGAAAGGACTGAGAATCTTCAGCCATAGATGAAAGCTTGTGAAGGTGGAGAGAGGAGAATGGATGAGGTGTGGGAAAGAAGATGAGCAGTATATAGTGTGAGTATAGGATGAGGAGATGATTAGTGTGTAGTATAGGGATGAGGAGATGATTAGTGTGAGTATAGGATGAGGAGATGATTAGTGTGTAGTATAGGGATGAGGAGATGATTAGTGTGTAGTATAGGGATGAGGAGATGATTAGTGTATAGTATAGAGATGAGGAGATGATTAGTGTGTAGTATAGGGATGAGGAGATGATTAGTGTGTAGTATAGAGATGAGGAGATGATTAGTGTATAGTATAGGGATGAGGAGATGATTAGTGTATAGTATAGGGATGAGGAGATGATTAGTGTGTAGTATAGGGATGAGGAGATGATTAGTGTGTAGTATAGAGATGAGGAGATGATTAGTGTATAGTATAGGGATGAGGAGATGATTAGTGTATAGTATAGGGATGAGGAGATGATTAGTGTGTAGTATAGGGATGAGGAGATGATTAGTGTGTAGTATAGGGATGAGGAGATGATTAGTGTGTAGTATAGGGATGAGGAGATGATTAGTGTGTAGTATAGGGATGAGGAGATGATTAGTGTGTAGTATAGGGATGAGGAGATGATTAGTGTGAGTATAGGATGAGGAGACGATTAGTGTGTAGTATAGAGATGAGGAGACGATTAGTGTGTAGTATAGAGATGAGGAGACGATTAGTGTGTAGTATAGGGATGAGGAGATGATTAGTGTGTAGTATAGGGATGAGGAGATGATTAGTGTATAGTATAGGGATGAGGAGATGATTAGTGTGTAGTATAGAGATGAGGAGATGATTAGTGTGTAGTATAGAGATGAGGAGATGATTAGTGTGTAGTATAGAGATGAGGAGATCATTAGTGTGTAGTATAGGGATGAGGAGATGATTAGTGTGTAGTATAGAGATGAGGAGATGATTAGTGTGTAGTATAGGGATGAGGAGATGATTAGTGTGTAGTATAGAGATGAGGAGACGATTAGTGTGTAGTATAGAGATGAGGAGATGATCAGTGTGTAGTATAGGGATGAGGAGACGATTAGTGTGTAGTATAGGGATGAGGAGATGATTAGTGTATAGTATAGGGATGAGGAGATGATTAGTGTGTAGTATAGAGATGAGGAGATGATTAGTGTGTAGTATAGAGATGAGGAGATGATTAGTGTGTAGTATAGGGATGAGGAGATGATTAGTGTGTAGTATAGAGATGAGGAGATGATTAGTGTGTAGTATAGGGATGAGGAGATGATTAGTGTGTAGTATAGAGATGAGGAGATGATTAGTGTGTAGTATAGGGATGAGGAGATGATTAGTGTGTAGTATAGAGATGAGGAGATGATTAGTGTGTAGTATAGAGATGAGGAGATGATTAGTGTGTAGTGTAGAGATGAGGAGATGATTAGTGTGTAGTATAGGGATGAGGAGATGATTAGTGTGTAGTATAGAGATGAGGAGATGATTAGTGTGTAGTATAGAGATGAGGAGGTGATTAGTGTGTAGTATAGAGATGAGGAGACGATTAGTGTGTAGTATAGGGATGAGGAGACGATTAGTGTGTAGTATAGGGATGAGGAGACGATTAGTGTGTAGTATAGGGATGAGGAGACGATTAGTGTGTAGTATAGGGATGAGGAGATGATTAGTGTGTAGTATAGAGATGAGGAGACGATTAGTGTGTAGTATAGAGATGAGGAGATGATTCGTGTGTAGTATAGAGATGAGGAGACGATTAGTGTGTAGTATAGAGATGAGGAGATGATTATTGTGTAGTATAGAGATGAGGAGATGATTAGTGTGTAGTATAGAGATGAGAAGATGATTAGTGTGTAGTATAGAGATGAGGAGATGATTAGTGTGTAGTATAGAGATGAGGAGATGATTAGTGTGTAGTATAGGGATGAGGAGATGATTAGTGTGTAGTATAGAGATGAGAAGATGATTAGTGTGTAGTATAGAGATGAGGAGATGATTAGTGTGTAGTATAGAGATGAGAAGATGATTAGTGTGTAGTATAGAGATGAGGAGATGATTAGTGTGTAGTATAGAGATGAGGAGATGATTAGTGTGTAGTGTAGAGATGAGGAGATGATTAGTGTGTAGTATAGGGATGAGGAGATGATTAGTGTGTAGTATAGAGATGAGGAGATGATTAGTGTGTAGTATAGAGATGAGGAGGTGATTAGTGTGTAGTATAGAGATGAGGAGACGATTAGTGTGTAGTATAGGGATGAGGAGATGATTAGTGTGTAGTATAGGGATGAGGAGATGATTAGTGTGTAGTATAGGGATGAGGAGATGATTAGTGTGAGTATAGGATGAGGAGATGATTAGTGTGTAGTATAGGGATGAGGAGATGATTAGTGTGTAGTATAGGGATGAGGAGATGATTAGTGTGTAGTATAGGGATGAGGAGATGATTAGTGTGAGTATAGGATGAGGAGATGATTAGTGTGTAGTATAGGGATGAGGAGACGATTAGTGTGTAGTATAGGGATGAGGAGATGATTAGTGTGTAGTATAGGGATGAGGAGATGATTAGTGTGTAGTATAGGGATGAGGAGATGATTAGTGTGTAGTATAGAGATGAGGAGATGATTAGTGTGTAGTATAGGGATGAGGAGACGATTAGTGTGTAGTATAGGGATGAGGAGATGATTAGTGTGTAGTATAGAGATGAGGAGATGATTAGTGTGTAGTATAGGGATGAGGAGACGATTAGTGTGTAGTATAGGGATGAGGAGATGATTAGTGTGTAGTATAGAGATGAGGAGATGATTAGTGTGTAGTATAGGGATGAGGAGACGATTAGTGTGTAGTATAGGGATGAGGAGACGATTAGTGTGTAGTATAGAGATGAGGAGATGATTAGTGTGTAGTATAGGGATGAGGAGATGATTAGTGTGTAGTATAGGGATGAGGAGATGATTAGTGTGTAGTATAGAGATGAGGAGATGATTAGTGTGTAGTATAGAGATGAGGAGATGATTAGTGTGTAGTATAGGGATGAGGAGATGATTAGTGTGTAGTATAGAGATGAGGAGATGATTAGTGTGTAGTATAGAGATGAGGAGATGATTAGTGTGTAGTATAGAGATGAGGAGATGATTAGTGTGTAGTATAGGGATGAGGAGATGATTAGTGTATAGTATAGGGATGAGGAGATGATTAGTGTGTAGTATAGAGATGAGGAGATGATTAGTGTGTAGTATAGAGATGAGGAGATGATTAGTGTGTAGTATAGGGATGAGGAGATGATTAGTGTGTAGTATAGAGATGAGGAGATGATTAGTGTGTAGTATAGAGATGAGGAGATGATTAGTGTGTAGTATAGGGATGAGGAGATGATTAGTGTGTAGTATAGAGATGAGGAGATGATTAGTGTGTAGTATAGGGATGAGGAGATGATTAGTGTGTAGTATAGAGATGAGGAGATGATTAGTGTGTAGTATAGAGATGAGGAGATGATTAGTGTGTAGTATAGGGATGAGGAGATGATTAGTGTGTAGTATAGAGATGAGGAGATGATTAGTGTGTAGTATAGAGATGAGGAGATGATTAGTGTGTAGTGTAGAGATGAGGAGATGATTAGTGTGTAGTGTAGGGATGAGGAGATGATTAGTGTGTAGTATAGAGATGAGGAGATGATTAGTGTGTAGTATAGGGATGAGGAGATGATTAGTGTATAGTATAGGGATGAGGAGATGATTAGTGTGTAGTATAGAGATGAGGAGATGATTAGTGTGTAGTATAGAGATGAGGAGATGATTAGTGTGTAGTATAGGGATGAGGAGATGATTAGTGTGTAGTATAGAGATGAGGAGATGATTAGTGTGTAGTATAGAGATGAGGAGATGATTAGTGTGTAGTATAGGGATGAGGAGATGATTAGTGTGTAGTATAGAGATGAGGAGATGATTAGTGTGTAGTATAGAGATGAGGAGATGATTAGTGTGTAGTGTAGAGATGAGGAGATGATTAGTGTGTAGTGTAGGGATGAGGAGATGATTAGTGTGTAGTATAGAGATGAGGAGATGATTAGTGTGTAGTATAGAGATGAGGAGACGATTAGTGTGTAGTATAGAGATGAGGAGACGATTAGTGTGTAGTATAGGGATGAGGAGACGATTAGTGTGTAGTATAGGGATGAGGAGACGATTAGTGTGTAGTATAGGGATGAGGAGACGATTAGTGTGTAGTATAGAGATGAGGAGATGATTAGTGTGTAGTATAGGGATGAGGAGATGATTAGTGTATAGTATAGGGATGAGGAGATGATTAGTGTGTTGAGTTCTGTTAACCTGTGAGTCCTGCTTTCCCTGCCCACTCATACAGAAAGCCTAGTACTAGTATGTGACATGTGGTTAAGGGTTAAAGATTCCCATGCAATGACTCTTGGGTGGTAGGCAACAGCTGACACGTGAGTATGGGCCCCTATATTGGACTCTTTAGCCTGGGCCCCTGACTACAGTACCACCTCTACTGCCTTGATGGTGGCCGTGAAAGCAGGACTCGCAGGTCTCTTTATGAATCCTGCCAACATTTAAAGGGATAATTCAGGATTAGAAAAAAACATCTACTTTTGGTCAGAAACAGCACCACTCTTGTCCATGGCATTGTAATTTATCCCCATACTGCAATTCCTGACACGGTCCATGGACAGGAGGAGGCGCTGTTTCTGGAAAAACAGTAAATCTCTTTTTCTAATATCGGACAAACTCTTAAAACAATAATCATAGAAAACTATATATTTCCAAGCTTAGCCCCACTTTACACTTAGGGTATGTTCACACGGGCCATTTTCAGCCATTTTTCGGGCCGTTAAACCCCCCCCCCCCCCCCCAAAAACGGCTAAAAATGCAGGGGCCGAACGCCTCCAAACATCTGCCCATTGATTTCAATGGGAGAAACGGCATTCCGTTCCCACGGGGCATTTTTTACGTGGCCGTTTATAAAAACGGCCGCGTAAAAAAAGCCTCATAAAAATAAGTGCATGTCACTTCTTCAGCTGTTTTTGGAGCCGTTTTTCATTGACTCAGTAGAAAAACAGCTCCAAAAACAGCCATAAAAAACGCCGCAAAAAACGCGAGTTGCTTGAAAAACGGCTGAAAATCATCTGTTTTCCCTTGAAAACAGGTCCTTATTTTCAGCCGTTTTTTGTTAAGCGTGTGAACATACCCTTATGCTCAGTCCATGTCTCATTTTTTTAGGCACGTTGGAGGTATATGTTGGCAGTATTCTACAAAGCATGCCCCTGACGTATGCTTCCGACATATGCCACTGTATGGCAAACAGTGGCATACGTCGGCCATTGAAAAAAATGTATGCCACGTAGTATACGTTTTTTTTTTTTTACTGTGTTCAACTGCATAGAAATGTGTGGTAGACCAAGCTTTTATATACGGTTAGAAAAGAGGTATGCCAGCCCAGTATATGTCAAAAGGGCACTTTTTTGCCATACGCTGGGTGCATCGACTGCTAAGGGCGTATACACAGACTCCGACGTGCCTGAAAAACGAGATATGACCTGACGCTTATGTGACATTGTCTCTTCACACTTTCTGTTCTGTGTTTTCCCCAGGTTGCCTCTTTGATCTGCGGGTTTGTTCTAAGGAGGAGGTTTGTGTACAAGGTAAGAATCCAAAACACAAGCATGAAAATCCATATGAAATGAGTTCAAATAAAACTCCGCCTAAAACTGAAAACAAGTCGGTTAACTAATGTGGTCTGTATTGAGGCCTAATGATCATATGCCCTAAAAAGTGATAACCATTATTCTGATGATGTCATCGCACCAGCATGTGTAGTCATTAAAGAGGACCTGTCGCCTCTCCTGATGTGTCTATTGTAGTAAATACTTGTATTCCCCATGAAATAACAATTCTGGAACATATTTTCTTAGAACTCAGTTTTGTGACATTCCTCTGTTATTCCTCCTAGAAACATGAATAAATTCCCCTTGTCAAAAGGGTGTTTCCCTACAGTCTCATTGTCAGCACTGATTGGACAGTGTCAGTCTGTGTTGGGACACACCCCCAACTGGTAATCCCGACTTGTCAATGTATTCATACATTTCCAGGAAGAATAATATAGGGACAGCACAACATAAAGTTCAAAGAAAAAATCTGGAATTGCTATTTAATGGGGAATACAATTATTTACTAAAACAGACATGTCAGGAGAGGTGACATGTTATCTTTAAAGGTAAAGCCGATCATATCAAGTGACATGAAATGTATACCACTCCAATGTCAGCTTTATTGTGGTCAGTTGTTGGGCTTTAGGGGGGCCTTGGAATGGGATTGTGGGCAGGTGGTGTAGATCCTCAGCCTATTGCCCCTCTGTTTCTGCGTAAATTAGGCACAACTTGTTGTCATTGGCATCCTGTATGGGTATAATCAATGTACAGTTTTCTAATTACTAGAGTTGCAGTACCAGAAAAAAAAATGTGAAAACCGTTTTCTAATATCTTACTCCTATGCTGAGATATGAGCACTTGAAGTTACAGGCCTAAAGCTGGAGGCAGCACTTCTGAGAGAGTCTGATTTCTGTCAGGTGCAGTGTTGTCATGGAGACATTGTGTAGATTCGTAAATGTACACACATAACTGCCACTATTTACATCAGGTGGAATATAGATATTGTTGTATGTGGTTTTTCGAATCCACACCAGGTGTCCATGGCAACACAGCACCTGACAAAAATCAGAAGCTCGTCATCAAAATATCTCAGTAGTGCAGCCTCAGGCTTTGGGCCTGTAAATTCAAGTAATCATATCTCAGCCTAGAAGTAAGATATTACAAAACAGTTTTCACATTACGAATGTAGGCAACCAGGCCCTTTTGGTAGGTCTCCTTCAATTGGGGGAGATTCTGAAGAAGCATGTTTTTAGAATACCTAGCCATTTGCCGTATATGCCAAATCCCATGCATCGCTAATGTTATGCCTTATGATTTCAGATGGCTTGTTTGGTCAGTGCCGTGATCGGTCTGAAAGGGATGTGGACCCGTTCCAGGTGACACCGGGTACACTGCAGCAGCTGCAGGCGGTACTCCGTCGACTCACAGCAAAAGGTAGATCAAAATAAAAATCCTTATTAGAAGCGGTTATTAGACTTCAGATTATAAATTTTCTGATTACATTGGAAATGACAGGACTCTCCATCTCAAGGCTCACTAGGCCTGTCGTTCTTAATGCTTTATGATTAATGGCCAAAGTCACTGCTGTCTCAGTTATTTTCATACTCTTATTATTTGATGTCTCCCTTCATTTAAAGATCCCATTTGGTCAACTCACACTTACAGTATTTTTAGGGAAACTGCATAAAAATGAATTCCCCTAATACAGTGATCCCATACCTGTGGCTTTCCAGCTGTTGCAAAACTACACCTCCCAACAAGCTTGGAGTTGTAGTTTCGGAACAGCTGGTGGCCAGATGTTGGGGATCACTGCCATAATAGATACTCATAATCATAGACGCATTGCAAATCCATAAGCAGAATACATTAACCCTAACAGTAATTTTCTGGGAATAGGGAAACTTGATTATTGGGGTAGGTAATCCTATTCTTCAATTATCGACAACCCCAAAATCGAGTTAATCTGATCCTTGAAGTCTCTTTGTGCAGGGTTGTCATGGAAGGATGAGGTAACGCAACGTGTGATGGCTCATGAGATGGGACGAATCCCACAGCATAAGTCCTTGGAACCACTTGACTTTCTGGATGAGGACAGGTAAAACAAGGGTAAATTTGTACGAGAATATTTGGTGAATATTTTATGAAGTTGGGTTCACTTATATTCGTGGTGGGAAGGAACATGCACTACTAAAATCTAAAAATCTAAAAATAAAAAGTGTGAAAAACATATCATATCCCAGGGGGAAGAGCTTCCCAGGCTAGGAGAACTTTGAATGCAACACATTGCTGTAGAAGCATTATGGTCCCAAATTTCTGCATAATTTATAACACGGGTAAAACTGATCGCAAACTTGGTCTCCTCGATCATATACGAGATTATAGAACATTATCTAAAAGGATCAATAATGGTTTGGTAGGAAATATACTTATATATCATTGGAGAGGAAGTTGAATCTCAGTGTCAGGCAGCTGCTGCTACAGCCACTGCAGTATTTGTATGTATTAAATCTGTAGAGGTGTAGATGATATCAGGGTGTGTTTAAGAATAAATACAGCTCTAGTACTATCTTTTGAAGCAAATATGATTCAATACAAAGCAATTCTCACACAGTGAGGGCCGGCCAGGGCCTCTACTTACTTCATTTTGTACATGTATGTAGAAAGATAATAATTATATTACAACCGTTGTATAAGGAGTTTCAAAATCTTTCTGTTTTAGGTCTTCATTACCCCTTTCATCTGGACGGTCAATTCAGCGACTTACGGGGGCAGGTGCAGTTCCACTGCAGAGATGGAGCAATCAAGCGGATACCCGGCAGTACTTCAGACCTCGGGTTTCTTCATCAGATTCTTCACCTCTGACACAAAGGCTTCCTGGAAACTTCAAGCAGAACATATCTCCTCTGTTGGATCGTTACTTGACATACTTCCTGCTGTCTTTACAGTCTGCCAATCCTCAGGTGGGCACCAGCCTGGGAAACGAATAAACGTTTATTGTATGTAGTGGTTATATTGTAGGGTACCGAAGAAGTTTGGTACAAAAGCAGATGAACTGCTATAAGAACAGTAAGACATAGAGAACTGCTTATTAGTAGTTTTATTATGTCCAGAGAGTCATTGGAGCATTGTCCAGAAGCCACTGTGCAGGTACCTGCTGGCAGTAACTGAGAAATATCCTACATTTTGAAAGTCAGCATTACAATATGAGTTTAGTCTGGTGAGCAGCTAATACAGAGCTCCAAATCCGCTGTATAGACATTGAATTCGATTTTAGAATTCTTGCTATCTGCAGCCACCACTAGGGGGAGCTTAGGAGGTTATTGCATAGTGTTTAAACATTCAACTCAATAATAAAACAGTATGCAGTAAACTCATAAGCTCCCCCTAGTGGTGACTGCAGACAGCAAACATTTTGTCATTAAACTTTATGTCTATGCATTTGGAGCACTGTATCAGAAAAACATGGCTCTGACCGCTAAAAAGATATATTAAGATATTAATCAGTAGAGAATGTTGGACCTAAAAATGACTTGATGAAAAAGGTGAATATTTTCTATAAAGTGGATGTAAGGTATGGAAATAATTTTAATTTGAAAGAAGCTGAATGACGGGGTCCCACTACCTGTAATATATGAATCTACCTGGTAGCAGCTATACACTGTGGCTAATAGAGGAGGGTCCCAAACAGAAGACATCTCTATAATAAATCAGACTGGATAGATAGATAGATAGATAGATAGATAGATAGATAGATAGATAGATAGATAGATAGATAGATAGATAGATAGATAGATAGATAGATAGATAGATAGATAGATAGATAGATAGATAGATAGATAGGATAAAACTTAAGTAACTTTGTAAATACATTGTAGAAATTGCCATGTACTTATCCAGGGCTACAGCCTTTATTATAATTAAGACCTACCTTTACATTTCTGCTGGTTGCCCCTGGAATTAGTCAGCAGGTTTGTCGACAGCCACGCCCCTAAAACTGTGAGAAGCAGCTCTCCAAAACTGAGAGCAACTAAGTTTACCAGATAGGACATCCTCTCCATGGTGGCTGACCTAGTTTGTATGCACAACCCCTGACAGCAGAAGTGGTTGATACCCAGCAAAGTGCAGTATACAGAGAACATAGAGCTGTATATAAAATGTGTCCTGTACAAAGCAGATCAAATGGATACGGGACCTTTAAAGCTCGGCCAATCTTCCGGCCATCTTATTGTCTTGTGTTTTAATTTCCGAGAGCTCCAGCTATGAAGTAACATAATACTTTTTACTGTATATGGCTTCCTGTTCGCAGTCGGAGTTTGACTTGCCGTATCTCTCCTCCATCTTCCAAAATAAAAACTAAAAGAAAGCGCAGAACATATTGTTGTGATGTGACTCCGGGGAGAACCACGGCTTCCAATGTGCAGGCAGATAATCACTGGATGAGTCATTTCCACCGCAACACTTTCTGCGTAGACGCTCCATAATGAAAAAACACAATGGGGAACATTTAAGATAAATGTCACATCTACGTGATATTGAAGTATTTCATAGAAAACCATGGGGAAATGTATCAATTATCACACAAGTCTGGATCCTTTTAAATGTCTGAGGTCCTCATAGACATAAGAACTTTATTACTAAAATTAGGACCATTCAGGATTAACTTAATTTACATTTCAAGTGAAACCATATCCATTGCTTTTGTTTAGTGCAAATTTACCATCCACACTCAAAGAGGTGTTGAGAGATTACATATACAGCAATTCCGTCGTTCCTTCATTTTTAGGTCCAACACACAGTACTGATTAATTTCTTATTATCTTTATAGGGGGTTAATGCTCCATTCTTCTCATAGATAGCTCCAAATGTCCTACAAGCTGTAACAAAAGGATAAAACTCTATCTCCCTGCAGCCACCACTAGAGGGAGCTTAAGAGCTAACTGCATACTGCTTAGACATTGAACTGCCCCTAGTGGCGACTGCAGGCAGCCAGAATCACAATTTATCATTTACAATATTTCCGAAAAATCTTCCGGTCGATCCTTTCCAAATCCCCCGCCACAAGAAACACAATTAAAATTAATAAATTCCTGGCAGGGCTTCAGATTTTCTGCTGAATAGAAATGACAGATCTTCACATGGAGGTTGTCACACAATGACCTCTGTCACTAATTCACGGCCTAAACATATTCAGGCCACCGCAGAGAGATAACTTGAAGATCCTGGGCCCCAATGCAAAATCTGTACCAGGTCCCCATCTACCATGTACCATTAAGGCCTCATGCACACGACCGTATTTTTCATCAGTAATTACGGACCCATTCATTTCTATTGGCCACCGTCACCTTTCAGTATTTACACAGATGGGTGTCCGTGCTGAAAAAACGATAGAACCCGTCCTATTCTTGTCAGTAATTACGGCAAGGACTCTCCCATAGAAGTCTATGGGAGCTTCCGTAAATACGGGCGGCTACGGATGTGCATCCGTAAACCGTCCGTATTTAGGAAGCGTTGCTATGCAACATGCTGATGACATCATATGTACCCTTCCAATTTTTTGCTTCATACCAAAAAAAAAAAAAAACACAGTGGAAGCCTTCCTTGTGTTACTTTATGCCAAATCCTTGAAAATCTTGGTAGTTGGTTACCAATCTCCCCCCTAAACCTTATAGGACAGAGGGTTGAAGTGACCCTTGGGCGAGCTTCCCCTCCATCATTTGATAAAGAGGAAACCTACGCAGGTTCACACTGTCCATAGGAAAAAGTAATGGGGTCAACCTAAGCTGCCCCTGCCTCCATCCTTGGGCCCCATCGTAACCCCAGAGGCTGCACCCCGGTATCCAAGGAATAATAAGGGTCATATGGGATACTAAATCTGGTGATTCCAATAAGGGTGGTTGTCGGTCATCCTCTGACCTCAGGGTCTTCATTGGGTCTTGCAGAATCTGAATATCAGTCTCATGTGAACCTCTTATTGTCTCTAGCCAAGCTATCAGGACCTGACCCGTGTGAGGAACCCATCTCAACATGTCTTTGCTGCTACTCACACCTGGCCAGAAGGAACCAGGAGACTTATCTACGGGAGGTATGAGGGCGGACGGGACACCCCGCCGCTGCCCCTTCAGGTGCCCAGTGACATCGATCATTCGTGGTCAGAATTAAGGAGGAAGCTTCCCCGTGACAACCTGGACGCCGGCCCCGCAGATGATATATCAGAAAGTTCCGAGAGGATCGAGAGGATGAGCCAGATCAACCGCATGCCGGACGCTGAGCTGATTCGTCAATCGGAAAGTCGAGAGGAAGGCGGAAGGACATTCAGAGGTCATTACTCCGAGACTTATTTGGCAGATTACAAACATTTGTATGGTGCCAGCTAAGTATTATATAGGGAAATATCACCAGTAAGGTTGGAGTCTTCTTCTGTAAAGTTGTTAAAACTTCATCTCATTTCTTAGTTCATCTGTTTCTGGGAAAGCTGGGTGACAGTCAATATACCCACCTTGTCCCTCAGCTGATAAGTTTGACTAGTTCTAATGGGACCATAGGATATATCCCTGCATTAATAGGAAGACTTGATGTTCAGGAGTTCAAGAAAGCTTGGTAGGGGGTCGTAATGGTAATGCTCTTGATACACTAGCCAAGGCATTGTGGCTTGTTTGCGGCCCTACATCCCCAGCCATGGGTCACATGCCGCACCAGTTGCCCCCTGGCTGTGCCCCTTGTGTAAGGGTGGCAATACCGGTTGTCACCCAGCTTTCCTAGAAACATAAATAGAACAGCTTGAAAGTAGAAGCTCATGGACTTATATCGCACATACCACGTATAAATGAATGTGCAATATTCTTTATAGTCTCGAACTGTGGCATTTTTAATCAGAAAGGGCTGGTCAATGTATATCGCGTTATTCTGACTATAGGGGGCCCATACGCGTGGCAATTACGCGTTTACGGAGCCTGTACAGCGGCCCACGGAGTCTCTACTGCTCCATATCACGCGTCACAGTATGGTGCCTACCTTTAAATGATCTATAATATGGCAAGAAACATGCCACAATTTTATTTCTTGCAGATTCTCCTAAAATCTTTTGGGGAAAAAAAACCTCTGCGGCCCATAGAATTGTACGGGCGTCATATTACGGCTACAGACAGACCACGCAAATCTATAATAGGACCGTACAGATCAGTAATATGGTCACGTACTTGGGGCCTTTAGTTTAAAAATATGCTCAAATTCTGGTGGGTCTTGGTCCTTTGTTTCTTCCATCTGACCTTGGGTACATCTTATCATCCAGTGCGCCTTATAATCCGAGAAATAAGGTGAAAGGTCCGGGGAAGATACAATAAACCCTTGTGATTATCAGCTGATATTGATGGTGGGATCTGCGCATACATTACTCTTCTTGCACAACTCATTACTCATGGCTTTGTCTGGACGGAGATATTGAGTGATCCATCTTATGTGTCACAGGTTCGATTGGGATTCAGAACACAGCGGAGGTTCAATCAGCGCCAGAGATGTTAGAAGCGCAGGGCTTAGCTGGCGTGCTGGAGAAATACGGTGTCGACTTGAAGCAGCTCAGTGAATCTCAGATGGAGCAACTGCTCCAAATGCTCCAATCAGATGCTCTCCAAAACCAGGGTGAGAATGTCAAAGGTCTCCTGATTCATGAATATAATGTCAGAACTACAGTAAAGACTGACACTAGCACAGTCAGAGCAGTATATTATTTATATCAGAGCTATTTCAGGAGCCCCATCCCCACCCCTATACAGATAATCACACAATTTGTTTAAAAAAAATCCATCCTTCCATTTGTATTCATTTTTCAAGTGTTCCCAGAATTTCATACACTGCAAAATACTCCTTTCTTGAAGCACCTATGGCAATTCTTATCTTATTCATGAATATAATGTCAGAAATTCAGTGAAGACTGACACTAACACAGGCTGAGCAGTAGGATGACTACATAAGGCTAATGAATATAACTCTGCATAAAAAAAACATGTACATGCCATTTTGACAACCTTAGGTTTATGGGACTTTATGACTTTTGCAGGAACAAGAAGCGGAGACAGAAGCCTTCCAAAACGAGTGAGTGCACTATTATCACGTGGTCAGAAATCTTCCCATAATACACTGCAAATGTAGCACAGCTAAGTAATTTAATGATATCACAATATGATTTGGTTGTTGTTCAGTAGTCTGGCTGTGTAGTCTGGACCGCCCCCTCAGACTAAGACAATCATGGAGGCGGTCCTGACTACACAACCCAACTACTGAGCAACGACTATGTGTTTTTTTTTTATTATTTAAAGGAACAATACGGGGGAAAACTGAAAGACTGTGTTATGCCTAGTGCAGGACTGAAGAGGGGACGAGGCATGACACTGTTCTCTCTTCGAGCACCTTTGTCATGCACCCCCTTTCCCCTCAGGCCCTAACATAGGGTATCTATTTTCCCTGGAGTTTTCCTCTAAACTCTTTCTCCTGCGATATCTTCTTCTAGTAAAACAAAACTAAAAAAACTACTGTAGTCCGTAAAAAAAAAATCCTTGCCAATTTAAAGAAAACCGCCCCACACAAAAACAAAAAAAATAAGCAGTAAATTGTTTTTGACTGATCCTCTTTGGTCAACTTGTTAGTATTTGATTCTGTTACTTTTATATTATTACCTGCATGGGAATGTCTATCATTTTTAAAGGAATTGTACTGGATTTTGAAGACCGCAGCGTGCTCATTCCGTGAAATGCGCAGCAAAATGCGCACATAAAATGCTTGTGTTTTTCTGCGGAAATGCTGCGTGTTAACCCAGCCTTAGGCCCCATGCACACAACCGTAGAATTTGTCTGTAATTACGGACCCATTCACTTCTATTGCCCACGGACACCTTCCGGTATATTTATGGTAAGGTGTCCGTGCCGTAGAAAGGCTCCGCAAAAGATAGGACATGTACTGTTTTTTGCTTTTTACTGACCATGCTCCCATACTTTATATGGGAGCATGGCCCGCAAAAGTGGGTGGCTGTCCGCGGCCGGCCGTGCCCGTAATCACAGACTGTGATAACGGGCACGGTCATGTACATGGGGCCTTAGGCCCCCTGCACATAGGACGGAAATGCTGCTGGAATTTCTGTGCAAAAATTCAGCAGCGTTTTACAGTAGCAGCAAAGTGGATGACATTTGAACAATTCTCATCCAGACGCTGCAGAAAAAATATGCAGAAAACATGTACGTAAATCGACCTTCGGTGCGGATTCTCAATCTGCAGGATGTTCATTTATCTAGCGTAAATGCTGCCGAATTCCCGCACGAAAATTCTGCAGCATTTCCATCCTGTGTGGATGTGGATTCTGAGCTGTTATGACTTTAAGGGCTTATTTAGACGAACGTGATATACGTCCGTGCAACGCGCGTGATTTTCACTCGCGTCGCACGGACCTATGTTAGTCTATGGGGCAGTGCAGACTGTCAGTGATTTTCACGCGCCTCGCACGGACCTATGTTAGTCTATGGGGCAGTGCAGACTGTCAGTGATTTTCACGCAGCGTATGTCCGCTTCGTAAAACTCACGACATGTCCTATATTTGTGTGTTGTTCGCGCATCACGCACCCATTGAAGTCAATGGGTGCGTGAAAATCACGTGCAGCACACGGAAGCACTTCCGTGTGACGCGCGTGATTCGCGCAACAGCAGTCAAAACTATGAATGAAAACAGAAAAGCACCACGTGCTACAAACATACAGAGTGTCATAATGATGGCGCCTGCGCGAAAATCACGCAGCCACGCAACATATACGCTGCTGACACACGGAGCTGTTAAGTACCTTTTGCCCACGCAAAACGCCGCATTTTTTGCACGCGCAATACGCACACGCTCGTGCCTTACAGTGCTAAACAGAGGGACATTTATCAAAACTGGTGCAAAGAAAAAAAGTGAAGTAGTTGCCCATAGCGACCAATCATCTTTTGCCTTTTATTTTGCATAGGCCCTTTGTAAAATGAAAGCAGCAACCTGATTGGTTGCTATGGGCGGCTACTTCACTTTTCTTTTGCACCAGTTTTGATAAATGTCCCCTTGGTTTGGTCCAGATTTATCAAAACTGTCTAACAGTTTCAACCAATCACAGTGCAGCTTTCATTTTTCCAGAGCTGGTTAAGAAATGAAAGCAGAACTCTGATAGGTTGTTATGGGCAACAGGGACAGTTTTATTGTTAAACACTATCGAATAAATCCGCGATATACGGGCATGTGGTTATTACTCACTACATTTCTTAGGCAGATTCATGAGCCTGAAATCTGGGTGACAGCCCCATGAGTGACCCTATTGGTTATCACCCAGCTTTCCTAGAACACCAGCCATGTTAATGTGCTATGGATATAAAGGATTGTCGCATTTCTAAGTGTTTAGAGCTGATGAAATTGCGGCATTACCGTGACTTGTGCAGGTCCTCCAAGACATGGGCGCTTTGCAAAGATAGAAGATATTTCGGCCATGATGGAGACCGTCATATGACTTTTCCCTCCATAGCGAACCATTGAGGTCTGACGTAAGTTACAGTAGTGCCACGGTTTTACCGAAAAGTGTTGGTTACTCCGTGGAGCCTAAGGTCATGTTCACTTGGCGTATTTTGTAAGAAGAAAAATAACGAAGCGTAATACGTCAAATTAATGTGGACGCATTTGATTTGAGGGTTTTTGACCGCGCTTTTTTCATGCGTTAAGCTTCCTATTGAATTCAACAGGATACACCACGTGTAAAACGCGCCAAGAATTGACATGATGTTTTTTTTTACATGACATGTAATTACATTTTTACATTTGGAAAAACCAAGGTGTGGGCACTAAGGACACGTTTTTTCTGGTGCGTAAAACGCGCCGAAATACACGTAAAAAAACAAACACGTGTGAACAGGGCTTTAGCCATAGGCAATTGCGGATAAAAATGACGGTCATGTGCATGAGGCCTAAGGCCCTGTTCACACGTTTTATAAGATACTGACCTATCAGAAACTGACCCATTCATTTCTAGCAGCCACGGACACCTTCCCGTATATTTACGGATGCGTATCCGAGCCGTAGAAACGACCCGCAATAAAATAGTAAATGCGCTCCTATACTTTTTACAGTGGGCACGGTCCGCAAAAGCAGGTGACAGTCCGTGGCCCCACCGCGTAGTATTTACGGACCGTAAATACTGCACGGTCGTGTGCACGAGGCCTTAAATGACGATGATTTTTCCTTCTCAGATCTCAGAAGGAGAGATGCAGCATTCCTCTGGGGCTCAGCCACCCTTCCCACCTCCAGACATTATTTCAAGGGACATCTCTCCTGCCCCTGTGGGACAAAATGCTGATCAGCGTGACGGGGACAACCTGATGAGCGCCACCCCCGCCTCTATCACCACCCACCTGGCACCTGATGCACAGACAATGGGAGAGCAACAGTCTCATGTGCTGGCCGCCATCAACGACGGGTCCCAGAAAAACCTGGAGAAGAAAAGTTACCAAGAAACTGGAGGGATCCCTGATGATTCTGAGCAGAAAACCCAAGAAGCTACTGAAGACTACGGCTACATCCTCACAGATCAGAAGTAAGTATCTGCGATGTCACCCAATATCAAGGCCGGGAGAAGGGAAAGCGGCAATTAAGAGGGAGGAACGTGCGAAAACTCCAGTAGTCAACTCATTGATAAAGAGCATGTCCCTCTAAAATCACAGATGATTAATAATTATCCATGAGACCGACGTGACTTTAATGTCGCCGTTTTACCGCGCTCACAAAAATCGAGGCAAACACTGTGCCAAAAATAATTCATGTAAATAGACCCTAATGTATATTGTTGGAAAAGCTGGCTGACCAGGGGTGGTCATTGGAAGAGTCCACCACCTCGAAACTTCTAAAATTGTAGATATCTGCAGCCGCCACTAGGGGGAGCTCACTGCATACAGGTTTATACAGCTTCCATTGAGTTCATAACCCTTATTGCCCAGGAGCCATGGCAATGCTCGGTCCACCCCTATGCTCGAACATCAAAATGTGTAAGCGCCCGAAAGTTTTTAAAAACTTATGCCAAGAAAAACTTTATGTCATTATTTCCTGCTCTTGGTTTGATAAATCCCCTCACCCCGATTTATGGAAATGTACTCATAGCTAAGAATTATTACAAGCAATTGGAATATTTTTGAACTCTGCATGGAGGATGGGGAGACAATTTTATGCCCAATAAATGCCACTTTCACCTCAACCCTGCCTTGAATGATTATGAGAGTCTGCCATTTTAGCGCCAATAAGTGTGCTTAATTATCCAGGGGAAGATGATGGGGGTTTAAATCTATAATTGAATGGCTTGTACACAATTATGGCTGCTTTTAAAAAAAACAAAAAACAACAAATAAAAAACAGCGCCACAACTGTCCACAGGTTGTGTGTGGTATTGCATCTCAGTCCCATTTACTTCAATGGAGCTGAGTTGCAGTACCACACACAACCCGTGGACAGATGTGGTGCTGTTTTTGCAAGGAAGCAGCCATGATTTTTAAATGCTAATAGTAGGCCTCTAGGGGGCAGTATGCTACAATTAGGGCACTTTGTAACAGCTTTTTTGCATCATTGTAGTGAGCCAGTTAAAAAAATCTAATTCACACAATGCAGCCGAGCACCTTGTGGGTCTTAGGGCATACTTGGCATACGGCATATGACACATGGTCCGCATATTTATTTTTTATTTTTAATGAACTTTTGGTTCCTAATACACATTTTGATGAAACAGGCATAAGCCCAGTTGTTACTTCACAGCGACCTCTTTTGTGGGTCCCAATGCATTATTAGGTGTAGTACCGCTAAGTGGCCAATGCAGTCGCAACACAGAACCTGTAGGGGGAGCAGCACAACCACAACCCAGCTGCAAGACCAAGCCCCCCTTTAACTTGAATCCCCTGTGCCCCAAAGCAAAAGCTGTAACAGAGCTACAGCCCCCCAACGATCACATCATTTGTAGTACTGGTTTCATATGGGACAGAAGGAACATTTGGGCCCCCTCAGGCTCCAGGGCCTGGGTGCAATGCAACCTCTACACCCCTATTGTTATGCCACAGGTTTTAGACGACTGCTATAGAGGTAGAAATGTTTTAAAGAGCGTCATAGATGATATTATATAACTTAGTAGGCGATCACTGATTGAGGGCACTAACCTCCAGTAACATCTATGGGGGTGGGAAGGTCACTTAACCGTGGGAAGGGCCACAGCCCTGGGCTTACCTCCACCCCTCTGCCTTTCTCCGTAGGCCTCTGAGCCTGTATAATGGGGTTCGTCTCTTGGATATCCTGGCCCGACGCTTCCACATGTCCACTTCCAGCTTCATCAACATCAGGTGAGGAAGAACAACCTATGATACGTAGCTCTAGACAGACGCGATCATCTAAAAACAGGACACACTACGAGAAAGGTCCAGATATAAGAGGTCAAGGCTTGAGTTACATGTTCTGGTCGCCCCAAAGTCAGATCGGATCTAGAGATGAGCAAATCTGTGAAAATTCGCCAATAATAAAATTTTCCTATGACGGAGCCGTAATACCCGCTATATAACACTATGGAGGCTAAAATAAGGATCGGTATTAAAGTATTTCAGGCTCTGTAATAAGCCCGATAACAAAACTAATCTCCATAAGCTCATCCAGATCCAATCAGTGTAGTAATCTCACTCTAAGGCCTTATTCACACTGACGTGTCCGTTTTGCGCGATCAAAAGTTCCGTGTGTCAGCAGCATATGATGCGTGATTTTCGCACAGCCGGCATCATGATGACTCTCTGGTTTTATGTTTAAGCACGTGGTGCTTTTTCTGTTTTCATTCATAATTTTGACTACTGTAGCGCGAATCACGCACGGCACCCGGAAATGCTTCCGTGTGCCGAGCGCGAGTTGCACGCACCCATTGACTTCAATGGGTGCGTGAAGCGCGAAACACGGGCAAATATAGGACATGTCGTGAGTTTTACGCAGCGGACATACACTGCGTGAAAATCACTGACAGTCTGAACGGCCCCGTTCACTAACATAGGTCCGTGCGACGCGCGTGATTTCCACGCACGTATTATACTTTCGTGTGAATAAGGACTTAGGGGGAGTTCACACTTGAGTTTTTTGACGCGGAAACCGTGTCGAAAAACGCGCCAAAAAATGGCCAAAAATGCCTCCCATTAATTTTCAATGGGAGGAGGAGGCGCTCTTTCCCGCATGCGGAAAAACCATCTCATGGGAAAAAAACAACATTCCCTATCTTCAGGCGTTTACGTCTCTGACCTCCCATTGACATCAATGGGAGGCGGAGAAAGCGTATTTCACTGCGTTTTTGCTCAATGGCCGCAGGCGAGAAACGGTAGAAAAGTATACACAGCCTTTATAGTGGACCCGTCACTTTTCCCAGTTTGGGTAAACAGTTATATTCCCCATGAAATAAATATTCCAGAACATATTCTCTTAGAACTCTGTTTTGCCATTCCTCTATTATTCCTCTTAGAAATGTATGAATAAATTGACAGCTGGGTGTTACCATTCCCCTTGTCAAAGACTGAGCACTGATTGGACAGTGTCAGACTGGGTACGGACACACCCCCAACTAGTAATGCCCGGTTGTCAGTTTATTCATAAATTTCTAGGAGGAATAACAGAGGAACGGCACAACATAGATTTCCAATAATAGATGCTGCAGAATCGTTATTTTATGAGGAATACAATTATTTACTGGCGTGTCAGGAGAAGCGACAGATGGGACATTATATTGATAAATCAGACCTGCCGCATCTCCACATCTTTCTACCTCATATCAAACACCCAAACTGCACCAAATTCCACTGCAAACACATATCATAAATAGTATTACAGACCCCCAAAAACTGTTTATTGCTCATATTGCATCATTCCCTCCCACTTTGGGGTTTCCTGCAAGGTGAGTGAGTTAGGTTGCCTAGCAACCACAACTTCCTGTCTGCGTGACCACCATTGGTTTTCATGTAGCTACAAATAATGAGGTGGTCATAGGAATTTTTATCTGCCGTACAATAGACTGCTTTTCCATGGTGCAAATGTGAAGGTCCCTCTCACTCAAGCAAGAAGAAGCCATCGTGTCGCTTCAGGATAGAAAAGATAGACAAGATGTACGGCCATTTATCTGATGTCTGTGTATTGAGACAGAAGTCTGGAGGGTTATTCTCTAGCAAGTGGAGACTATAAATGTAACTTTACTTTATTGCCATGCAAGTTGCCCCGCAGCTTTTGCACTTCGGGCCGGGTGCCCCCTTCACTTAGATCTCGAGAGCTGCAGATTTGGAGTCACAATATCCACTGTGAAGTAGGTTTTATAACAGAGGTTGGGAGCGGGGAGGAGACGTGTGTGAAAGTGCACCCCAAACTCAGGTGCCAATAATGCCCCCTGCCCAGGGGCGTAGCTAGAGGCTCATGGGCCCCGATGCAAAAATTCTTACTGGGCCCCCCCCCCCCCCCGCAAACTTCTCACGGCCGACGGTCCGCAGCTTTCAGCTGCATCGCTGGGTCTCCTAAGTGACCCAACAATGCAGCACTAGCAGCCGGGGGCGTCACTAAGGCTGGGTTCACACACCCTATTTACGGACGTAATTCGGGCGTTTTAGCATTGAATTACGTCCGAAAATGCGGCTCAAAAGCGTTGGCAAACATCTGCCCATTCATTTGAATGGGTCTTACGATGTTCTGTGCCGACGGTCATTTTTTTTTACGCGCCGCTGTCAAAAGGCGGCGCGTAAAAAAGACGCCCGCGTCAAAGAAGTGCCTGTCACTTCTTCAGACGTAAATGAAGCCGTTTTCCATGGACTCCATGGAAAAACAGCTCCAATTACATCCGTAATGGACGCAGCGAAAGACGCCTGCACATGCCTTTATGGCTGAAATTATGGTGCTGTTTTCTCCTGAAAACAGCACCGTAATTTCAGCCGTAACAGACGCTGCCGTGTGAACATACCCTCAGGGCTTAAAATGTCAGGGAAAATAGCCCCAATACATATGTGTCCGCCCCAAAAAAAGTGTGTATAGGAGACAGCATAGCATATCTATAGCACTACGACCCTATAAACTATGGATAGGATTAGATACAGTGGCTCAGCAGACAGTATCACACATGATAGGATTAGATACAGTGGCTGGGCAGACAGTATCACACATGATAGGATTAGATACAGTGGCTCAGCAGACAGTATCACACATGATAGGATTAGATACAGTGGCTGGGCAGACAGTATCACACATGATAGGATTAGATACAGTGGCTGAGCAGACAGTATCACACATGATAGGATTAGATACAGTGGCCCAGCAGACAGTATCACACATGATAGGATTAGATACAGTGGCTCAGCAGACAGTACCACACATGATAGGATTAGATACAGTGGCTCAGAAGGCAGTATCACACATGATAGGATTAGATACAGCTGCTCAGCAGACAGTATAACACATGATAGGATTAGATACACAGCTCAGCAGACAGTATCACACACGATAGGATTAGATACACAGCTCAGCAGACAGTATCACACATGATAGGATTAGATACAGGGCTCAGCAGACAGTATCACACATGATCGGATTAGATATAGGGCCCAGCAGACAGTATCACACATGATAGGATTAGATACAGTGGCTCAGCAGACAGTATCACACATGATAGGATTAGATACACAGCTCAACAGACAGTATCACACATGATCGGATTAGATACAGGGCCCAGCTCGCTGACATTGCGGCTCCAGCGCTGGACCCAGGATAGGTAAGAATAATAATTTTGCTTCTTTATGTGTTACTGATTATTTTTGTGTTTGTGTTTTTTTTAAAGGTTCGGTTGTTGGACTTCGGATACGAGGACTTCAATGACGGCGTTTTTTTTATTCTCAATAAAATGGTTAATGAGGGTTGTTTTTTTATTTCAATAAAATATTTTTTCTATGTGCTTGTATCTTTTTAAACTTTATTATCACCGCCTTAGTAATGGCCGCCGGCTGATTGACAACCTCCATTACTAAGGCGGGGCTTAATGTTAGCCGGTGCAGAGGCTACACTAACCCCCATTATTACCCCGGTACCCACCGCCACCAGGAGCACTGGGAAGAGCCGGGTACGAACCAGTACCCGACCATCTGTAGTGACGGGCAGGCAACGGGGTGGCCGCAGGCTGGTAGTATTAGGCTGGGGAAGGCCAAAAACAGTGGCCCTTCCCACCCTTGTAATGCTGCCTGCTGCTGCTGTGTTGCATCTGGCTGGTTATGAAAATTGGGGGGGACCCCACATCGTTCTTTCCAATTATTTTTTTAAATGACGTGGGGTCCCCCCCATTTTTCATAACCAGCCAGATACAATAAAGCAGCAGCAGCCTAGCATCACCAGGGTGGGAAGGGCCACTGTTTTTGGCCTTTCCACTCCTGATGCTACCAGCCTGCGGCCACCCCAGTGGCCGACCATCACTACAGATGGTCAAGTACTGGATCGTACCCGGCTCTTCCCAGCACCCCTGGAGGCGGTGGGTACCGGGGTAATAAAGGGGGTTAGTGTTAGCCTCTGCACCGGCTAACACTAAGCCCCGCCTTAGCAATGGATGCTGTCAATCAGCCGGCGGCCATTACTAAGGCGGTAGTAATATAGTTGAAAAAAAAACACAAAGACATAGAAAAAATATTTTATTGAAATAAAAAAAAAAAACCCACACAACCCTCATTAACCATTTTATTGATAATAAAAAAAAGCTGTCATCGAAGTAATCCTGGAATCCGACGTAGTCCAACGACCGAACCTGTAAGAAAACACACAAAAAATTATTAGTAACACGTGTGTTAGGGTTAGATACAGGGCCCATGTGTGATACTGTCTGTGGGACCCTGTATCTAAGCCTACCACAACGTAGGCTTAGATACAGGGTCCAGCAGACAGTAATCTTATACAGTATAAGTTTACTGTGTGCTGGGGCCCTGTATCTAAACCGACAGTGTGGTAGGCTTAGATACAGGGTCCCACAGACAGGATCACACATGGGCCATGTATCTAAGCCTACCATGTGATTGTCTTAGATACAGGGCCCAGCAAACAGGATCACACAATCTGTGATCCTGTCTCATGGGCCCCCTAAGCCTGCTACATCGTAGGCTTAAAAGGGTTGTGCAGTCCCTAAACATTGATGGCCTTTCCTCAGGATAGGCCATGAATAGCTGATGTGTCTGGGTCCGACTTCCGGGACTTTCCTGGTTCCGGATCGCAGCGGAGGTCCTGACGTCACAGCGCTATGCGCCGCGCACAACATCGAGAGGACAGAACTTCTGCCGCGGCTGAAGAGGAAGGTAAGATTAGTTGCCCTGACTGGCGGGGTCCGACTCCCGGGACCCACCAATCAGCTGTTTTGAAGGGGCCGCTGCACTCGTACAAGAGCTGCTTCCCCTTCATTTCACTACTTGCTCACACTGTGAATCGCCGACACCGATTCACAGTGTGACCGGAATGAAGGGGAGCAGCTCTCGTACGAGTGCTGCGGCCCCTTCAAAACAGCTGATTGGCGGGTCCCGGGAGTCGGACCCCGCCAGTCAGGGCAACTAATCTTACCTTCCTCTTCAGCCGTGGCAGAAGTTCTGTCCTCTCGATGTTGTGCGCGGCGCATAGCGCTGTGACGTCAGGACCTCCGCTGCGATCCGGAACCAGGAAGGTAAGGTCAGTCTGTTACTATAGTAACAGGGGCCCGCGGCCCGAGTTACTATAGTAACTTTTTATTGATGTGGTGCGGGGGGCTGTGGGCCCCCCTGGCTTCGGGGCCCGGTCGCAATTGCGACCCCTATAGCTACGCCAGTGTAGATATGAGATAGATAGATATGAGATAGATAGATATGAGATAGATAGATATGAGATAGATAGATATGAGATAGATAGATATGAGATAGATAGATAGATAGATAGATAGATAGATAGATAGATAGATAGATAGATAGATAGATATGAGATAGAGAGATAGATAGATAGATAGATATGAGAAAGATAGATATGAGAAAGATAGATATGAGAAAGATAGATATGAGAAAGATAGATATGAGATAGATAGATAGATAGATAGATAGATAGATAGATAGATAGATAGATAGATAGATAGATAGATAGATAGATAGATAGATAGATAGATAGATAGATAGATATGAGATAGATAGATATGAGATAGATAGATATGAGATAGATAGATAGATAGATAGATAGATAGATAGATAGATAGATAGATAGATAGATAGATAGATAGATAGATAGATAGATAGATAGATAGATAGATAGATAGATAGATAGATAGATACTTTGTCTGTTATGCTAAACTGTCAGCCCTGAGGTGTGACTGCTCAGCATGACAGACATACACACACACACACACACAGTGAAGGGGTTAAGAGCTGGATTACTAGTTGCTACTTACATCTGCTGTGGGGTCAGAGAGCAGCTGGTACTGCAGGGGAGCAGCAGACACGCACACCATCTTCTTGCTGTAGCCATTCCTTTCCCTCTGAACAGGTCACGAGGAAGAGGGAAACAGCAAGAAGTGAGCTGATTGGGTGGACAGTACGGTGGGCGGGGCTGGGTCTCGTAAGATGAGTGGATTCATCTATCATTCATTTTCCACCCTCTTGTTCCCCCTCCACGCAATAACTCTCTGACAGCTGAGCTGCCACCAATGCTTTAAGCTACATTGCTGGGTCTCTTTTGTACCACAGCAGGGACCCAGCAATGTAGAGTAATCATTGCAGCGCTAGTGTGGTGAGGGGGGCCTGCGGGCCCCCCTAGCTACGGGGCCCGGTCGCAGTTGCGACCGCTGCGACCCCTATAGCTACGCCACTGCCCCTGCCCACTTCCCTGTCCTCCTGCCGTTATCAGAGAAGAGATTTCCAGCATGGGCGTAACTATAGCCGGAGCACCAATAGCAGCTGCTAAGGGGGGCCAGAGGCTAAGGGGGGCCAGAGGCTAAGGGGGGCCAGAGGCTAAGGGGGGCCAGAGGTAAGAGGGGCTAGTCAAGTGCCAACATTACTTTTGTGGGGAAAAACATCTCTCTCTCTAGCTCTATCCCCTGTACTCGTGTCTGCAGCTTAATTTACCATCATCTAGGTGGTGGGGACTCATCCCAGTCTTTGTTAGGGTATGTTCACACGGCTTATTTACGGACGTAATTCGGGCGTTTTACGCCTCGAATTACGTCCGAAAATGCGCCTCGATAGCGTTGGCAAACATCTGCCCATTGAAAGCAATGGGCTGACGTTTGTCTGTTCACACGAGGCGTATATTTATGCGTCGCTGTCAAAAGACGGCGCGTAAATAGACGCCCGCGCCAAAGAAGTGTCATGTCACTTCTTCAGACGTAAATGGAGCCGTTTCCCATGGACTTCATGGAAAACCAGCTCCAGTTACGTCCGGAATGGACGCGGCGTTCAAGCGCCTGCACAAGCCGTTACGGCTGAAATGACGGGGCTGTTTTCTCCTGGAAAAAGCCCCGTAATTTCGGCCGTTACGGACGCTGACGTGTGAACATACCCTTAGGGTATGTGCACATGCAGAGTCAAAAACGTCTAAAAATATGGAGCTGTTTTCAAGGGAAAACAGTCCCTGATTTTCAGACGTTTTTTTCACTGCGTTTTTTACGGCCGTTTTTGGAGCTGTTTTCATTGGAGTCTATGAGAAAACGGCTCCAAAAACGTCCCAAGAAGTGTCCTGCACTTCTTTGACGAGGCTGTAATTTTACGAGCTGTCTTTTGACAGCGACGCGTAAAATGACAGGTCGTCGGCACAGAACATCGTAAAGCCCATTGAAAGTAATGGGCAGATGTTTGCCGACGTATTGGAGGCATTTTTTCAGACGTAATTCGAGGCGTAAAACGCCTCCATTACGTCTGAAAATAGGTCGTGTGAACCCAGCCTAAGAGTATTCAACAGTGCCCCAATAACATTGCTATGCAGTGCCCCAATAACATTCCTATGCAGTGCCCCAATAACATTGCTATGCAGTGCCCCAATAACATTCCTATGCAGTGCCCCAATAACATTCCTATGCAGTGCCCCAATAACATTCCTATGCAGTGCCCCAATAACATTCCTATGCAGTGCCCCAATAACATTCCTATGCAGTGCCCCAATAACATTGTTATGTGGTGCCCAAATAACAGTACTATGCGGTGCCCCAATAGCAGTGCTCGACAGTGCCCCAATAGCAGTGCTATGCAGTGCCCCAATAACAGTGCTATGCAGTGCCCCAATAACAGTGCTATGCAGTGCCCCAATAACGGTGCTATACAGTGCCCCAATAACGGTGCTATACAGTGCCCCAATAACGGTGCTATACAGTGCCCCAATAACGGTGCTATACAGTGCCCCAATAACGGTGCTATACAGTGCCCCAATAACGGTGCTATACAGTGCACCAATAACGGTGCTATACAGTGCCCCAATAGCGGTGCTATACAGTGCCCCAATAGCGGTGCTATACAGTGCCCCAATAGCGGTGCTATACAGTGCCCCAATAGCGGTGCTATACAGTGCCCCAATAGCGGTGCTATACAGTGCCCCAATAGCGGTGCTATACAGTGCCCCAATAGCGGTGCTATACAGTGCCCCAATAGCGGTGCTATACAGTGCCCCAATAGCGGTGCTATACAGTGCAGTGCCCCAATAACGGTGCTATACAGTGCCCCAATAACGATGCTATACAGTGCCCCAATAACAGTGCTCGACAGTGCCCCAATAACAGTGCTCGACAGTGCCCCAATAACAGTGCCATGCAGTGCCCCAATAATAGTGCCATTCAGTGCCCCAATAACAGTGCTATACAGTGCCCCAATAACAGTGCTCGACAGTGCCCCAATAACAGTGCTCGACAGTGCCCCAATAACAGTGCTCGACAGTACCCCAATAACAGTGCCATACAGTGCCCCAATGACAATGCCCAATAACAGTGCTATACAGTGCCCCAATAACAGTGTTTGACTGTGTCCAATAACAGTGCTATACAGTGCCCCAATAACAGTGCCCCAATAACAGTGCCCCAATGACAGTGCTCCAATAACAGTGTTATACAGTGCCCCAATGACGGTGCTATACAGTGCCCTAATGACGGTGCTATACTGTGCCCCAATAACGGTGCTATACAGTGCCCCAATAACGGTGCTATACAGTGCCCCAATAACAGTGCTATACAGTGCCCCAATGACAGTGCTAGACAGTGCCCCAATAACAGTGCTATACTGTGCCCCAATAACGGTGCTATACAGTGCCCCAATAACAGTGCTATACAGTGCCCCAATAACAGTGCTATACAGTGCCATACAGTGCCCCAATAACAGTGCTATACAGTGCCCCAATGACAGTGCTCGACAGTGCCCCAATGACAGTGCTCGACAGTGCCCCAATGACAGAGCTCGACAGTGCCCCAATAACAGTGCTATACAGTGCCCCAATAACAGTGCTATACAGTGCCACAATAACAGTGCTATGCAATAAGGGTATGTGCACACGCAAACTTAAAAATGTCTGAAAATACTGAGCTGTTTTCAAGGGATAACAGCTCCTAATTTTCAGACGTTTTTTGAGCAACTCGCGTTCTTCGCTGCGTTTTTTACGGCCGTTTTTGGAGCTGTTTTTCAATAGTCTATGGAAAACGGCTCCAAAAACGTCCCAAGAAGTGTCCTGCACATCTTTTTCGCAGCCGTTTTTTTATGCGTAAAAAAACGCAGCGAAAAATGCTCCGTCGGAACAGAACGCCGTTTTCCCATTGAAATCAATGGGCAGATGTTCGGAGGCGTTCTGCTTACGATTTTTCGGGCGTTTACGGCCCGAAAAATGGCAGAAAATAGGTTGTGTGAACATACCCTTACTGACCATCGGAAAAGACAGACATACACCTGGTCAATTATCCAGGCAGCCTGTACAGGTGTACACTCCCTCATCCAGTCAGCCGGGGCAGTGAGTATGCGCGCTCACCCATGCAGACAGTCAGGACAGGCGGATGTTCACTCCCTTTCATCTTCTGAAGACCCTCCATGTTAGAATTTGATCTAGAAGCCTGAAGATGTGACCGGAAATACTGTTACCTGCCATAGCACTGGGAACTATGGGAGCTGATGTGGCCTTGAGAAGAGACGGGGGCTTCAATGGGTGGTTTAAGGTCAGGATCACACACACGCAGTTTTGATGCAGTTTTAAGTACAATTTTTGTAGACACAAAAGAAAGGAGAAACATAAGTCTTTTCTTTATACCTTTTCTTCCTTTTGGATCCACTTATGGCTAAAAATATTGAGCCAAAAACTGCACCGAAAACTGCATCAAAACCTGTGTGTGTGATCATGGCCTAAAGATTTGATTAGACAAAGCAGGCTGAATAAAGTGCACGTTGCCCTGGGAAGATAGACCCCCACTAATACAGCATGTGAATTGAAGGCTCGCTGGGATAGGACCTGATAATGATGACTGACAGGCAGAGCCAGCTCCATGTTTATGTGAGCCCTTGACCGGCAGAGTGACCGTAGGCCCTCTGTGCACGCCACACTATACCATACAGATGTACATAGCATAATGTAGCAGAGCTGAATAGGTCCTTTGACTCAACTCATCGTGTCAATACCTGATTTTTTTTTATAGGTCTGCAGTTAAACCTCCGGAGCGATCTTAACTCATTGCAGAATAATGGTGCACAAAAAAAACCTACAAAGTCAAACAAATTGAGCTCTGCTACATTTTTCATTTACCCTATATCATTTTGGTAAAAAAAAAAAATGACGCTTTATAAAAGATATGTAGTCCAGGTATTTTGAAAGTACTTCTGAGAGTAACTTTGATGCTCCTTTTATCTTTCTACAGTATGGCAGGATCTGCTGTGACATTCAGGATCAGAAAAAATCGCCAGAACCTAACACTAACAGATATTACCGACCATGCAAGTGAGTCAATTCTGTGTTATCCTTCTTATTTTATACACAAAAAAAAACAAAAAATAGAATATACATTTAATTGTCCCTGCAAAACTTTTGTCATTCTGCTGTGCTTGATGGATTTTAGTTAAGAGATTGCAGTACCGGCAGACTGCCACATGGTGGCATACAGAGCTGGCATTTTCTCATAATCTGCATGTGAAATTGGTGATGACACAAAAATCCTCTTATTAATGAACTTGCTAATTACAAAGTTGTGATCTTAAAGGGTAAATGCCAAATTTTTAACAGGGCGCCACAACTATCATGCGCTATTTGTAGCATTGGTTTCCTCATATTGGGCAGAGAGACCTTATTAGGCCGATTGTTTATTTAATTGATGTAAAAGAAGAACTTTTTGCATTTTGGATGTCCCCGTCTTTCAGATCTTCATTCCAGTAAACTCTCTTCCTCTTTCAGTGGCTCTGAAGTCAGACCTGCAAACTGCGACGGGTGTGAAAATTGTCCAGACGGGCATTGGACAGGTGAGGAAGACTCCGATTTATATACCCAGATCTAGAAATGACGTTTTATATTCATTACATTGATGACATCAACTCTTGACGAGTATATATTGTGTCGGCGGATGTGCAGCTCTGGACTTAAAAACAATATATAAGTCTGTATCTTTGGGCATTGCTCACCTAAAATGTATTTTCTTTTCACTCTTGGCCATAAGGGCACAGATACAGTCAGTGACTCCAGTTTAGCTGCATTGTCTGATGGAGTTTGAGGTAGTTTGAAATCCATCTATTGCCTCATCATGGTCTTAAACTACTGCTCTGTCCCTCCCTCATGCTTTACACTGCAGCTGTGTGTTTAGATTGGCCGCAGTGTCAGTGCATGGAGCGCGGATTACCAGGATATGAAATTATGAGGCAATTGCCAGGAGTAAGGTGAGGTAGACGAGCCTCTATAAAGGGGGTTCGCTTTCTCTTTAAAAAGTAATTTCCCAATATTTTAATACAGTAAATCAATGAGACCTGTTAGGTGCTGGATTATGAAATAAAATAATAACACAAAATCTACTACTATAACATTGTCTTGTAATCAGAGTGCCGGTTTATCAGACTTTCTGGATTATCAGATTTGCTGGATTATTGGATACTGTTTTGTGTGAATATTTAGTTTAAAGGGGTTATCCCGAGAGATCAGATTGATGGGCTATCCTGGGGATAAACCATCAATATCTGATCGGTGGGGGTCCGACTCACGGTACTGAGCTCAGATGAGTGCTGCTGCCCCTTCAAACAGCTGATTGGCACAGGTGCCAGGAGTCAGAACCTCACCGACCAGATATTGATCCATTTTTTCCCGTGCAGATAACCCCTTTAAGATTAATCCAATGAATGTCTATAATAAAGGGGTCACAATAGTAGACAGTCAGGATTTCTGGCTGGGTTGCTCTGAGAATGGGCACCTAGAAGGACATGGTAAGTGGGCAACTGGGCATTGGACAGCCGGGCTGAAGAGATCTAAACCTAGAATGGCCTCTTTGAACAGATCACTCCCAGAGCGCCCCTCATGCTGGCACCACACTCACTCTCATATAGACGCTGGGGGCGCCTTTTTGGTCCAGACCTATGATAGGACTCATTCCAGCTGCTATGGGGCCGAGCAACAGAGGTGAGGCGCAGATGAGGAGTGGAGACCAAAATAATCACAAGCCATTCATGTTCTGATGGAGCGAGGCCTCATCCATAGTTTTGCCATCGGGCCCCATGCTTACACCCATGGCTGAAGAAGGTTCCATTGATCAGTCAAGTGGTGGAGGTCCAGCAGGTAGGACCCCCACAATGGGTGACCATTTGTAACTGATTCTCCTCCATTGAAATTAGAGATTTCCATAACCGCCATTGAGAGGGACAATACGACAATACATGCACAGCCCCCTCTCCTGTGAAAATGGGAACCAAGACCCCGTTGTTCACAGGATACAGGTTCCATCTCGGGTCCCTGCTGATTTGACACTATGACACGTCTGATTGACAATCCCTTAATCTGATTGAGGGTTATTGTCCACACAGGACTCCTGAGATAATCTGACATCATTTGTTTCCAAACTGGATAAAATCTATTATGACCTAAATCAAATCTTTAGGGGGAGTTTATATAAAAATGATATCCCCACCCCCTCCCTTGCAGCTAATTCTGAATACAGGCGTCTACGTAATGACTTAATCGCACCTGCTAAACATTAACGTTCTACACAACAGAGCGGATACAAATAAAACCAACATGAGACCACAACCTAGACAACTAGTAAGGGTATGTTCACACACACTATTTACGGACGTAATTTGGGCGTTTTAGCCCCAAATTACGTCCGAAAATGCGCCTCAATAGCGTCGGCAAACATCTGCCCATTCATTTGAATGGGTCTTACGATGTTCTGTTCAGACGATCATTTTTTTTAAAAGGCGGGGCGTAAAAAAGACGCCCGCGTCAAAGTGCATGTCACTTCTTGAGACGTAATTGGAACCGTTTTCCATGGACTCCGTAATTGACGCAGCGAAAAGCGCCTCAACATGCCATTACGGCTAAAATTACGGTGCTGTTTTCTCCTGAAAACAGCCCCATAATTTCAGCCGTTACGGACGCTGCCGTGTGAACATACCCTTACATTACAGCGTCCCAGCTAGAGATGTATATTAGATGTAGTGGAGCCAGAAATGTTGGGTGTAATCTGCAGATTTGGGGTCTCTTTTCCTTCGCTGTGTTGGCCTCTGTAAATCCACATTTTGGCTCCATTTCACACGGATTTCAGCGCAGATTCCGAGTCAAACTCTACATCAAATCTGATGACAGTCCACATCCCATGCATGTCAATGTTGGTTCCGCAACCCTGTTCACATTCTACGGAAAATTTCTGCGCGTATTTTTGTCTACACTGTGGAAAAAATAGGGAAAAACTAGCATGCTACTTATTTTTGCGGATTCCACGCAGAAAAGACGAGGATTAGCCTCATTGATTGACAATGGGGATAATCCTCATGCGGATCTGCAGCAGATGTGGTCATGTTTCTGGTGTGATGTCATATGCCTCCTTTCTGCTGTTCTCCCTCCCCTCTCACAGCATGCACCTCTCACACACAAAGAGTGATTGCAGCTGCATCCCCCTCCCCTCCTCTCCTCCATGTATTCTAGTTATTTTTTTTATACTATAGAGGCTGTAGGGGGAAAATAACTAAAGGATGCTGGAAGGGGAGGAAGATGCAAATTTCCACGACTAAGATATATTACACGGTTTCATATATTCACATGTACTAATGATTTATTGAAGTGATACAATGAAGGGGTATTTTATGGAATAGCTGGTATCTTCCAGTACTTGACATCTGATTATTATGACGTTGTGAACATTTGAGCGATGGCATTAACATACGGCAATTACTCTAAAACGGTCATTACTAAAAGCTGATGAGTGAGCGGGACATTCGCCACTATATGGCCTGTCTGATAACACAGATTATTACACCATGGCCAATTAAAGGGGGTCATCTGACAATAAGGCAAATCCTCCCTCACTGCTGCTTACCAATAGTCACTATAAGGCCCGTATATTCACCAGGCCATAGTGAAGCAATGTCTTAAAGCAGAATTTGGACAAAACTTTTTTTTTTCCCATTTTAAGGTCCCCACCCCCCAAAACAGAAAGATCAACTTTTCTACTAATCTCATACAACCCCTATAATCTGCTTTCTGAATAGCTTACTTTGCTACTAAGGGGAATAATAATATTATATCAAGGGATTGTCATTTAAGAGGTTGACTAACATATTTAGCTAAATTCTGGTTACCAGCACCTGCCTCTAGAGGGAGCCCGCTGCATGTAAATTTATACATCTCCCAAAGAGTTCACTTAACTCTATGACTGTGTGACGGTAAGCAATGGATATGGAGCTCGGTGTCTGAAAAGGATGCTACGACCCCTATAAAGACGTACACCGCGTTCCAAATTATTATGCAAATGTTATTTTTCGCTGATTTTCCTAAATAGTTGATGCAAATGACAGTCAGTGTAATCTTCAAGCATCAACCGTTGGAGTATAATGCGAATTTTATTGAACAAATCTCCTAATGATAACAGATTTTTTGTTAGAAGTAAAAAACTCAAAATGCTTCACATTATTATGCACAACAGAGATCAAAACATTTTACAGGTTGTAAAGAGAAATAAAATGGTAATTTGCTGAATTTGCAGCATCAGGAGGTCATATTTACAGAAATCAAAAGCTCTTTCAATCAAAAAGAACTTACCAGGCCAAGTTACATGTAACATAGGAGCCCTTCTCTGATATCACCTGCACAGCACAAGTTACATGTTACACAGGACCCTCCTCTGATATCACCTTCACAATTCTTGCATCCGTTGAATTTGTGAGTATCTGGACAGTTCCTGCTTGAATATCTTTGCAGGATGTCAGAATCGCCTCCCAGAGCTTCTGTTTTGATGTGAACTGCCTCCCACCCTCATAGATATTTTGCTTGAGGATGCTCCAAAGGTTCTCAATAGGGTTGATGTCAGGGGAACATGGGGGCCACACCATGAGTTTCTCTCCTTTTATGCCCATAGCAGCCAATGACACAGAGGTATTCTTTGCAGCATGAGATGGTGCATTGTCATGCATGAAGATAATTTTGCTACGGAAGGCACGGTTCTTCTTTTTCTACCACGGAAGAAAGTGGTCAGTCATAAACTCTACGTACTTTGCAGAGGTCATTTTCACACCATCAGGGACCCTAAAGGGACCTACCAGCTCTCTACCCATGATTCCAGCCCAAAACATGACTCCGCCACCTCCTTGCTGACGTCTCAGCCTTGTTGGGACATGGTTGCCATTCACCAACCATCCACTACTCCATCCATCTGGACCATCCAGGGTTGCACGGCACTCATCAGTAAACAACACTGTTTGAAAATGAGTCTTCATGTATTTCTGACCCCACTGCAACAGTTTCTGCTGGTGAGCATTGTTTAGGGGTTGCCGAATAATAGCTTTATGCAACCTTGAAGTTTGCGGGACTCCAGAGGCACCAGCGGCTTCAAATACCTGTTTGCTGCTTTGCAATGGCATTTTAGCAGCTGCTCTCCTAATCCTATTAATTTATCTGGCAGAAACCTTCCTCATTATGCCTTTATCTGAACGAACCCGTCTGTGCTCTGAATCAGCCACAAATCTTTTCACAGTACGATGATCACGCTTAAGTTTTCTTGAAATATCCAATGTTTTCATACCTTGTCCAAGGTATTTCACTATTTCACGCTTTTCGGCAGCAGAGAGATCCTTTTTCTTTCCCATATTGCTTGAAACCTGTGGCCTGCTTAATAATGTGGAACGTCCTTCTTAAGTAGTTTTCCTTTGATTGGGCACACCTGGCAAACTAATTATCACAGGTGTCTGAGATTGATTACAATGATCCAAAGAGCCCTAAGACACAAGACCACCCATGAGTTTAATTGAAAAACTAATAATTAAATGTTTATGACACTTAAATCCAATGTGCATAATAATTTGGAACACGGTGTATTCTGAAACTTTATAGCATGGACATTTTATGAAAATGAATTGGTCAAAGAGTTACTTTCCCTTTAAATAACCACTTCACACACCGCAACATAATAGTACAGCGTTGGGAGTGGATGTCAGCTGTAACATACGCTGTCACCCTGCTGCCACCTCTCGCGGTTAGTCCCTGTGTTAGTCCCTTAAAAAAAAAAATGGCTTCGTCAACAGAAACAGGCTTGTTTAATTTGGTGGCAACAAAACAAACAAAATCGCTGCGTTCTTAAAGAGAACCTTTCACCTGCCCAAACATGTGCAGCTGAGTGCAGCGTGTAATGGGGAGGGCTGCACAAATCCTGGGCACTTTAAATTTTTTTCCTATTCTCCTTCGTTATTTAGATATCGGTGCCGTTATATTTGGCGGCTGACAACAAGAGCTGGAGAGAGGAGTACGCACCTCCGCCGCTGTCATGTCCTGGTGTCAACTGCAACTACATCCTCAGCACACAGATACAGTTGAATATAGTAGTGGAGCAAGGAGCTGTCAGCTCCCTGCTCCACTATTCACTATGTAACGCCTGCCGTGAGCGGCGGGTAAAGAAGACACGATGCAGTGACGTTATCACGCTTGTCTGCGATGAGCCACACACTGTGTGTGGGCATTATACTGTTTGGGGAGGCACTATGGAGGCATTATACTGTGTTTAGGGGCACTATGGGGGCATTATACTGTGTTTAGGGGCACTATTGAGGCATTATACTGTGTTTAGGGGCACTATGGGGGCATTATACTGTGTGCAGAAGCATTATAATATGTGGGGAGGCACTATGGGGGCATTATACTGTGTGTTGTAGGCACTTTGGGGGCTTAATACTGTGAGGGGGCACTATTAGGGCATTATACAGTGTTTAGGGGCACTATGGGGACATACTACTGTGTGGGGGGCACAATGGGGCATTATATTGTGTGGGAGACATTTTACTGTGTGTGTTGTGGGAACTATGGGGGCATTATACTGTGTAGGTGCCACTATGGGGTAATTATTCTGTATGGGAGTATAATGCCCCCATAGTGCTATGTGTGAGGGCACTATGGGGCATTATTCTGTGTAGGTGCCACTATGGGGTAATTATTCTGTATGGGAGTATAATGCCCCCATAGTGCTATGTGTGAGGGCACTATGGGGCATTATTCTGTGTAGGTGCCACTATGGGGTAATTATTCTGTATGGGAGCACTATGGGGGCATTATACTGTGTGGGAGGCATTTTACTGTGTGTGTGTTGTGGACACTGTGGGGGCATTATACTGTGTGTGGTGGACTATACTGTAGGGGGCACTGTGGGGGGCACAATACTGTGTGGGAGACATTTTACTGTGTGTGTGTTGTGGGCACTCTGGGGGCATTATACTGTGTGTGGCGGACTATACTGTAGGGGGCACTGTGGGGGGCACAATACTGTGTGGGCTGAACTGGGTGTGTATGGATGGGGATCAGGCGAGGTTAGAGTCGTGACTTATTGGGGAAAAAATGTATCCAATAATCTATAAAATTCCAATAATCTGTCATCTCTGGACCTTAATGTGCACGATTATGGAAAAGTCCAATCTATCAGAATGTAAACAATCAGACATGATCATTTATATATATATATATATATATATATATATATATATATATATATATATATATATATATATATATATATACACATATACAGTTAGGTCCAGAATTCTTTGGACAGTGACACAATCTTCATGATTTGGGCTCTGCTGTCACCAGATTAGATTTGAAATGAGACATCTGAGATGCAATTGAAGTTTAGACTTTCAGGTTTAATTCAAGGGGTTGAAAAAAATATCCGGTGAAATATTTAGGAATTGCCGCCATTTTTCTACACAGCCGCCTCATTACAGGGGCTCAAAAGTAATTGGACAAATTAACATTACCAGAAATATAATGTTGTTTTAACACTTTGTGGAGAATCCTTTGCAGCAATGACGGCCTGAAGTCTGGACCCCGGAACATCACCACACGCCGGGTTTCCTTCCCTGCGACGCTTTGCTCGGACTTTACTGCAGCGTCTTCACTTGTTGCTTGTTTGTGGGTCTTTCTGCCTTAAGTTTTGTCTTATGTAAAATGCTCGATCGGGGTAAGATCTGGTGACTCGGCCATTGCAGAATATTCCACTTCTTTGCCTTATAAACTCCTGAGTTGTTTCGCAGTATGTTTTGGGTCATTGTCCATCTGTACTGTGAAGCGACGTCCAATCACCTGCTGCATGTGGTGGAATCTGAGCAGAAAGTAAATCCCTGAACACTTCAGAAATCATCCATCTGCTTCTGTTTTCAGTCACATCATCAATAAACACTAGTGACCCAGTGCCTTTGGCAGCCATGCATGCCCATGCCATCACACTGCCCCCACCGTGCCATCACACTGCCCCCACCGTGCCATCACACTGCCCCCACCGCGCCATCACACCGCCCCCACCACGCCATCACACCGCCCCCACCGCGCCATCACACCGCCCCCACCGCGCCATCACACCGCCCCCACCGTGCCATCACACCGCCCCCACCGTGCCATCACACCGCCCCCACCGTGCCATCACACCGACCCCACCGTGCCATCACACCGACCCCACCGTGCCATCACACCGACTCCACCGTGCCATCACACAGTCTCCACCGTGCCATCACACAGTCTCCACCGTGCCATCACACCGTCTCCACCGTGCCATCACACCGCCCCCACCCTGCCATCACACCGCCCCACCATGCCATCACACTGCCCCCACCATGCCATCACACTGCCTCCACCATGCCATCACACTGCCCCCACCATGCCATCACACTGCCCCCACCATGCCATCACACTGCCCCCACCATGCCATCACACTGCCTCCACCATGCCATCACAGTGCCTCCACCATGCCATCACACTGCCCCCACCATGCCATCACACTGCCTCCACCATGCTATCACACTGCCTCCACCATGTGTTGTTTGGTAAAGTCTAATCCGGCCTTTCTATATTTGAGGCTGATTAATGGTTTGCACCTTGTGGTGAACCCTCTTTATTTGCTCTCATGAAATCTTCTCTTTATGGTAGACTTAGATACTGATCCACCTACTTCCAGGAGAGTGTTCTTCACTTGGATAGATGTTGTGAAGGCGTTGTTTTTCTTCACCATGGAAAGGATTCTGCTATCATCCACCACTGTTGTCTTCCGTGGACGTTCAGGCCTTTTGGAGTTCATGAGATCACCAGTGCGCTCTTTTTTTTCAAGAATGTATCAAACTGTTGATTTGGCCACTCCTAACATTTGTGTGTTTCTCTGATGGATTTCTTCATTTTTTTCAGTCTAACGATGGTCTGTTTCACTTGCATTGAGAGCTCCTTTGACCTCATGTTGTGGGTTCACAGCAACAGCTTCCAAATGCAAATACAACACCTGGAATCAACTCCAGACCTTTTACCTGCTTAATTGATGATGGATTAACGAGGGTATAGTCCATGCAGCCCATTAAATAGCTTGTGAGATAATTGTCCAATTACCTTTGGTCCCTTGAAAAAGAGGCGGATACATATTAAAGAGCTGTAATTCCTAAACCCTTCCTCAAATTAGGATGTGAATACCCTCAAATTAAAGATGAGAGTCTGCGCTTTAAGCCCATAGTGATTATATAACTGGATATTCAATATGTTTTGGTAAACAGCTAAACTGCCAAAACTGTCCCTGTCCAAATAATTCTGGGCCTAACTGTTTTCTCCTTTTGGGCATGAGGCCTATTCTGAGTTTTACTATGGGGTCCCAGGATTTCTGTATACGCCCCTGGTAGAATGTATCCATGTCCATCCAAAGCCCATACTGGACTAGATGACATAGTGATAGCTGAGATGACAGAGTTTATACAATAATGTGTGGTATATTGCTGCAAATAGAAGAGATCGCAGGACCATCCCCCCATCCCTCCGTGATCACATGGAAATCATCACTAAGTCGCCATGACAACCCTTTTTAGAAGTCACATTCCTGTATTGGGCTGATTGCATAATATATAATAGTGACCAGGACTGATCAATAAGATTCTAGATACATCTCCTGAAAATCAGTATTGGTCTAGTGACCTAGGAAAATTACCTTCTGTCTGTGGATGTGAAGAAAAAACCTCTGGAGACTGTATGTCAGTTATTCTGGATGTGACAGCTCTGGATTCTGTATGTCAGTTATTCTGGATGTGACCGCTCTGGATTCTGTATGTCAGTGATTCTGGATGTGACAGCTCTGGATTCTGTATGTCAGTTATTCTCTATATGACAGCTCTGGATGCTGTATCTCAGTTATTCTGGATGTGACAGCTCTGGATGCTGTATGTCAGTGATTCTGGATGTGTCAGCTCTAGATGCTGTATGTCAGTGATTCTGAATGTGACAGCTCTGGATTCTGTATGTCAGTTATTCTCTATATGACAGCTCTGGATGCTGTATGTCAGTTATTCTGGATGTGTCAGCTCTGGATGTTGTCTGTCAGTGATTCTGAATGTGACAGCTCTGGATGCTGTATGTCAGTTATTCTGGATGTGACAGCTCTGGATGCTGTATGTCAGTGATTCTGGATGTGACAGCTCTAGATGCTGTATGTCAGCGATTCTGGATGTGACAGCTCTGGATGCTGAATGTCAGTGATTCTGGATGTGACAGTTCTGGATGCTGTATGTCAGTGATTCTGGATGTGACCGCTCTGGATGTTGTATGTCAGTGATTCTGGATGTGACAGCTCTGGATGCTGTATGTCAGTAATTCTGGATGTGTCCGCTCTGGATGTTGTCTGTCAGCGATTCTGGATGTGACAGCTCTGGATGCTGTATGTCAGTGATTCTGGATGTGACAGTTCTGGACGCTGTATGTCAGTGATTCTGGATGTGACAGTTCTGGATGCTGTATGTCAGTGATTCTGGATGTGACCGCTCTGGATGTTGTATGTCAGTGATTCTGGATGTGACAGTTCTGGATGTTGCATGTCAGTGATTCTCTATATGACTGCTCTAGATGCTGTATGTCATTGATTCTGGATGTGACAGCTCTGGATGCTGTATGTCAGTGATTCTGGATGTGACAGCTCTAGATGTTGTATGTCAGTGATTCTGGATGTGACAGCTCTGGATACTGTATGTCAGTGATTCTCTATATGCCTGCTCTAGATGCTGTATGTCAGTGATTCTTGATGTGACAGCTCTGGATACTGTATGTCAGTGATTCTGGATGTGACAGCTCTGGATGCTGTATGTCAGTAATTCTCTATATGACAGCTCTGGATGCTGTATGTTAGTGATTCTGGATGTAACAGCTCTGGATTCTGTATGTCAGTGATTCTGGATGTGACAGCTCTGGATACTGTATGTCAGTGATTCTGGATGTGACAGCTCTGGATGCTGTATGTCAGTAATTCTGGATGTGACAGCTCTGGATGCTGTATGTCAGTGATTCTGGATGTGACGGCTCTGGATTCTGTATGTCAGTGATTCTCTATATGACTGCTCTAGATGCTGTATGTCAGTGATTCTGGATGTGACCGCTCTGGATGTTGTATGTCAGTGATTCTGGATGTGACAGCTCTGGATGTTGTCTGTCAGTGATTCTGGATGTGACAGCTCTGGATGTTGTATGTCAGTGATTCTGGATGCTGTATCTCAGTGATTCTGGATGTGACAGCTCTGGATGCTGCATGTCAGTGATTCTCTATATGACCGTTCTAGATGCTGTATGTCAGTGATTCTGGATGTGACAGCTCTAGATGTTGTATGTCAGTGATTCTGGATGTGACAGCTCTGGATACTGTATGTCAGTGATTCTGGATGTGACAGCTCTGGATGCTGTATGTCAGTAATTCTGGATGTAACAGCTCTGGATTCTGTATTTCAGTGATTCTGGATGTGACAGCTCTGGATGCTGTATGTCAGTGATTCTAGATGTGACAGCTCTGGATGCTGTATGTCAGTGATTCTGGATGTGACAGCCCTGGATGCTGTATGTCAGTGATTCTGGATGTGACAGCTCTGGATGTTGTATGTCAGTGATTCTGGATGTGACAGCTCTGGATGTTGTATGTCAGTGATTCTGGATGTGACAGCTCTGGATGTTGTATGTCAATGATTCTGGATGTGACAGCTCTGGATGTTGTATGTCAGTGATTCTGGATGTGACAGCTCTGGATGTTGTATGTCAGTGATTCTGGATGTGACAGCTCTGGATGCTGTATGTCAGTGATTCTGGATGTGACAGCTCTGGATTCTGTATGTCAGTGATTCTGGATGTGACAGCTCTGGATGCTGTATGTCAGTGATTCTGGATGTGACAGCTCTGGATGCTGTATCTCAGTGATTCTGGATGTGACAGCTCTGGATGCTGTATCTCCGTGATTCTGGATGTGACAGCTCTGGATGCTGTATGTCAGTGATTCTGGATGTGACAGCTCTGGATGCTGTATCTCAGTGATTCTGGATGTGACAGCTCTGGATGCTGTATCTCCGTGATTCTGGATGTGACAGCTCTGGATGCTGTATGTCAGTGATTCTGGATGTGACAGCTCTGGATTCTGTATGTCAGTTATTCTCTATATGACAGCTCTGGATGCTGTATCTCAGTTATTCTGGATGTGACAGCTCTGGATGCTGTATGTCAGTGATTCTGGATGTGTCAGCTCTAGATGCTGTATGTCAGTGATTCTGGATGTGACAGCTCTGCATTCTGTATGTCAGTTATTCTCTATATGACAGCTCTGGATGCTGTATGTCAGTTATTCTGGATGTGTCAGCTCTGGATGTTGTCTGTCAGTGATTCTGAATGTGACAGCTCTGGATGCTGTATGTCAGTGATTCTGGATGTGACAGCTCTAGATGCTGTATGTCAGCGATTCTGGATGTGACAGCTCTGGATGCTGTATGTCAGTGATTCTGGATGTGACAGCTCTGGATGCTGTATGTCAGTGATTCTGGATGTGACCGCTCTGGATGTTGTATGTCAGTGATTCTGGATGTGACAGCTCTGGATGTTGTCTGTCAGTGATTCTGGATGTGACAGCTCTGGATGCTGTATGTCAGTAATTCTGGATGTGTCCGCTCTGGATGTTGTCTGTCAGCGATTCTGGATGTGACAGCTCTGGATGCTGTATGTCAGTGATTCTGGATGTGACAGTTCTGGATGTTGTATGTCAGTGATTCTGGATGCTGTATGTCAGTGATTCTGGATGTGACCGCTCTGGATGTTGTATGTCAGTGATTCTGGATGTGACAGTTCTGGATGTTGCATGTCAGTGATTCTCTATATGACTGCTCTAGATGCTGTATGTCATTGATTCTGGATGTGACAGCTCTGGATGCTGTATGTCAGTGATTCTGGATGTGACAGCTCTAGATGTTGTATGTCAGTGATTCTGGATGTGACAGCTCTGGATACTGTATGTCAGTGATTCTCTATATGCCTGCTCTAGATGCTGTATGTCAGTGATTCTTGATGTGACAGCTCTGGATACTGTATGTCAGTGATTCTGGATGTGACAGCTCTGGATGCTGTATGTCAGTAATTCTCTATATGACAGCTCTGGATGCTGTATGTTAGTGATTCTGGATGTAACAGCTCTGGATTCTGTATGTCAGTGATTCTGGATGTGACAGCTCTAGATGTTGTATGTCAGTGATTCTGAATGTGACAGCTCTGGATACTGTATGTCAGTGATTCTGGATGTGACAGCTCTGGATGCTGTATGTCAGTGATTCTGGATGTGACAGCTCTGGATGCTGTATCTCAGTGATTCTGGATGTGACAGCTCTAGATGTTGTATGTCAGTGATTCTGAATGTGACAGCTCTGGATACTGTATGTCAGTGATTCTGGATGTGACGGCTCTGGATTCTGTATGTCAGTGATTCTCTATATGACTGCTCTAGATGCTGTATGTCAGTGATTCTGGATGTGACCGCTCTGGATGTTGTATGTCAGTGATTCTGGATGTGACAGCTCTGGATGTTGTATGTCAGTGATTCTGGATGTGACAGCTCTGGATGCTGTATCTCAGTGATTCTGGATGTGACAGCTCTGGATGCTGCATGTCAGTGATTCTCTATATGACCGCTCTAGATGCTGTATGTCAGTGATTCTGGATGTGACAGCTCTGGATGCTGTATGTCAGTGATTCTCTATATGACCGTTCTAGATGCTGTATGTCAGTGATTCTGGATGTGACAGCTCTAGATGTTGTATGTCAGTGATTCTGGATGTGACAGCTCTGGATACTGTATGTCAGTGATTCTGGATGTGACAGCTCTGGATGCTGTATGTCAGTAATTCTGGATGTAACAGCTCTGGATTCTGTATTTCAGCGATTCTGGATGTGACAGCTCTGGATGCTGTATGTCAGTGATTCTAGATGTGACAGCTCTGGATGCTGTATGTCAGTGATTCTGGATGTGACAGCCCTGGATGCTGTATGTCAGTGATTCTGGATGTGACAGCTCTGGATGTTGTATGTCAGTGATTCTGGATGTGATAGCTCTGGATGCTGTATGTCAGTGATTCTGGATGTGACAGCTCTGGATGTTGTATGTCAATGATTCTGGATGTGACAGCTCTGGATGTTGTATGTCAGTGATTCTGGATGTGACAGCTCTGGATGTTGTATGTCAGTGATTCTGGATGTGACAGCTCTGGATGCTGTATGTCAGTGATTCTGGATGTGACAGCTCTGGATGCTGTATGTCAGTGATTCTGGATGTGACAGCTCTGGATGCTGTATGTCAGTTATTCTGGATGTGACAGCTCTGGATGCTGTATCTCAGTGATTCTGGATGTGACAGCTCTGGATGCTGTATCTCCGTGATTCTGGATGTGACAGCTCTGGATGTTGTATCTCCGTGATTCTGGATGTGACAGCTCTGGATGCTGTATGTCAGTGATTCTGGATGTGACAGCTCTGGATGCTGCATGTCAGTGATTCTGTATGTGACAGCTCTAGATACTGTATGTCAGTGATTCTCTATATGACTGCTCTAGATGCTGTATGTCAGTGATTCTGGATGTGACAGCTCTAGATGTTGTATGTCAGCAATTCTGGATGTGACAGCTCTGGATGTTGTATGTCAGTGATTCTGGATGTGATAGCTCTGGATGCTGTATGTCAGTGATTCTGGATGTAACAGCTCTGGATGTTGTATATCAGTGATTCTGGATGTGACAGCTCTGGATGCTGTATGTCAGTGATTCTGGATGTGACAGCTCTGGATGCTGTATGTCAGTGATTCTGGATGTGACAGCTCTGGATGCTGTATGTCAGTGATTCTGGATTTGACAGCTCGGGATGCTGTATGTCAGTGATTCTCTATATGACCGTTCTAGATGCTGTATGTCAGTGATTCTCTATGTGACGGCTCTGGATGCTGTATGTCAGTGATTCTGGATGTGACAGCTCTGGATGCTGTATGTCAGTGATTCTGGATGTGACAGCTCTGGATGTTGTATGTCAGTATTTCTGGATGTGACAGCTCTGAATGCTGTATGTCAGTGATTCTGTATGTGACAGCTCTGGATACTGTATGTCAGTGATTCTCTATATGACCGTTCTAGATGCTGTATGTCAGTGATTCTCTATATGACCGCTCTAGATGCTGTATGTCAGTGATTCTCTATGTGACGGCTCTGGATGCTGTATGTCAGTGATTCTGGATGTGACAGCTCTGGATGCTGTATGTCAGTGATTCTGGATGTGACAGCTCTGGATGTTGTATTTCTGGATGTGACAGCTCTGAATGCTGTATGTCAGTGATTCTGGATACTGTATGTCAGTGATTCTCTATATGACCGCTCTAGATGCTGTATGTCAGTGATTCTGGATGTGACAGCTCTGGATGTTGTATGCCAGTGATTTTGGATGTGACAGCTCTAGATGTTGTATGTCAGTGATTCTGGATGTAACAGCTCTAGATGTTGTATGTCAGTGATTCTGGATGTGACAGCTCTGGATGCTGTATGTCAGTGATTCTGGATGTGACAGCTCTGGATGCTGCATGTCAGTGATTCTCTATATGACTGCTCTAGATGCTGTATGTCCGTGATTCTGGCTGTAACAGCCCTGGATGCTGTATGTCAGTAATTCTGGATATGACAGCTCTGGATGTGGTATGTCAGTGATTCTGGATGTGACAGCTCTGGATACTGTATGTCAGTGATTCTCTATATGACCGTTCTAGATGCTGTATGTCAGTGATTCTCTATGTGACGGCTCTAGATGCTGTATGTCAGTGATTCTCTATATGACCGCTCTAGATGCTGTATGTCAGTGATTCTGGATGTGATAGCTCTGGATGTTTTATGTCAGTGATTCTGGATGTGACAGCTCTGGATGCTGTATGTCAGTGATTCTGGATGTGACAGCCCTGGATGCTGTATGTCAGTGATTCTGGATGTGACAGCCCTGGATGCTGTATGTCAGTGATTCTGGATGTGACAGCCCTGGATGCTGTGTGTCAGTGATTCTGAATTTGACAGTTCTGATTCTCTATATGACCATTCTAGATGCTGTATGTCAGTGATTCTCTATATGACCGCTCTAGATGCTGTATGTCAGTGATTCTCTATGTGACGGCTCTGGATGCTGTATGTCAGTGATTCTGGATGTGACAGCTCTGGATACTGTATGTCAGTGATTCTGGATTCTGGATGTGACAGCTCTGGATGCTGTATGTCAGTGATTCTGGATTCTGGATGTGACAGCTCTGGATGCTGTATGTCAGTGATTCTCTATGTGACGGTTCTATATGCTGTATGTTAGTGATTCTGGATGTGACAGCTCTAGATGCTGTATGTCAGTGATTCTCTATATGACCGCTCTAGATGCTGTATGTCAGTGATTCTCTATGTGACGGCTCTGGATGCTGTATGTCAGTGATTCTGGATGTGACAGTTCTGGATGCTGTATGTCAGTGATTCTGGATGTGACAGTTCTGGATACTGTATGTCAGTGATTCTGGATGTGACAGCTCTGGATACTGTATGTCAGTGATTCTGGATTCTGGATGTGACAGCTCTGGATGCTGTATGTCAGTGATTCTCTATGTGACGGTTCTATATGCTGTATGTTAGTGATTCTGGATGTGACAGCTCTAGATGCTGTATGTCAGTGATTCTCTATATGACCGCTCTAGATGCTGTATGTCAGTGATTCTGGATGTGACAGGTCTGGATATTGTATGTCAGTGATTCTGGATGTGACAGCTCTGGATGTTTTATATCAGTGATTCTGGATGTGACAGCTCTGGATGTTTTATATCAGTGATTCTGGATGTGACAGTTCTGGATGTTGTATGTCAGTGATTCTGGATGTGACAGCTCTGGATGTTGTATGTCAGTGATTCTGGATGTGACAGCTCTGGATGTTGTATGTCAGTGATTCTGGATGTGACAGCTCTGGATACTGTATGTCAGTGATTCTCTATATGACCGCTCTAGATGCTGTATGTCAGTGATTCTGGATGTGTCAGCTCTGGATATTGTATGTCAGTGATTCTGGATGTGACAGCTCTGGATGTTTTATATCAGTGATTCTGGATGTGACAGTTCTGGATGCTGTATGTCAGTGATTCTGGATGTGACAGCTCTGGATGTTGTATGTCAGTGATTCTGGATGTGACAGCTCTGGATATTGTGTATCTGTTATGTTGCAGTCTGTGCAGTTGTCCCTGTCTCATCTTATTGATTACAGGTTAATGTGGGGGAAGGGCTCTCAGTGGGGACATGGGGGGGAGGTGTCGTCCAGCTGCAGGAAAGGGGGGTGAACATGGCTGGTGTCATTCTGCCTCTGGGTGGGGGAGGGAGGACGCCTGCGAGAGGACTCACGCCTCTTTTCAGTAACATGGAGCTGTTGTCATGGTAACCTCTTTTGATGTGACAAGTGCTGTGATTGTGACGGAGAAGCTGATGTTCTAAGGAGCTCACGGTGGCAGAGAGAGGGTACAAGAGACCCCCATCCCACACCCACACACCCTGCCTGCCGCTCCCATCCACCTCCTCCATCACTGCTCTCCATCCCTCCCTGTGCCTCACTTGCCCGTCTTTTGTGCCCTCTCGGTATTGTCCATCCACCCTCATCATCCCATCCTTGAGAGCCTCTCATTCGTTGCACACACAGCCTCTCCTAGTCGCCTCGCTCACACTTTTCCCAGACCCCCGTCCTTCCCGCTTCTTCCCATTCCATCTCTAATTCCTCCATTTGTCCCATTTTATTGTCTCCCTCTATTTGCGTCTCTTCCTGTGGGCCCAGAGCTTTGTGTGTGTGACATGAATAACGCGCGGGCCCCTAAGATCCCAGTTTTGTCACCGTCCCCCTCCCCTCCCCTTGGAGAAGTAAGGAGTAAGGAGGCGCTCAGGTTGACCTGTCCTCAGCTGCCATTAGGTAAGTTCTTCGAGAAGAGCTCTTCTCCACTTCTGTCGGGGCGGGTCGGGTGTTGCCTCAAGATGGAGAGAAGCATTTTTTGCATTATTGTATATATTTTTTTCCATGGCGCTTCTCTTACCAATGTTCTTTTTGATTACCAAATGTGATCGATATTGCGCGGCGCCGTGTGGGCCCTTTTAGCTTGAGATGGGGTTAATGCACATGAAGCAATCTTGGGTTCTATGTTCACGTTGACCTTGAAAAAACCGATTAACCTCCAGAGCTTGCCGAGTCTGGATTGCAAGCTCTGTGGGCACAGCAGTGTCCATTGGAAATGTAAATGCAGGCCTGGGCAGCAGAGTGGGTGATGTCACGGTCATTGGATGTATTATGTATACAGATATAGGATACTAGTCCAGTATATATATATTAATGTCGGAGTCTGTACAGCCTGTTGTTTCCACCATTGCACAAAATATTCTATAGAGTGTAATATGTGTCAAATATCAGCAGAAGAGCCGGTCATGTATCAAGGTTCGGTTTCTTGTATCTAATCTGAAATCACATGATCGTAGAATTGTATCGGTTTTTGGATTGTTGAGATTGTGCCGTTTCATTTGTATCGGATCTGATTCAATGCTACAAAATATTCTAAAAGCAAAAATGATAAGGCTTTCAAAAAGTGGCAAAAGTGGCGGAATCTTTCAACCATGATGTGTATATTTAATGTTTTTGGATATTTTTGTCTCGGGGCCTTCCACCTGCCATGGCAATAAGTTCCTTTAGATTAGTTCTTCTGATATGATCGTTCTTCCGGATCACTTATACATTTTGACAAAAATATTGCAAACTGTTTCCAAAGACAAAGAGATGCAATACTCTGCACCTGTTGGAAATAGTGGGTGTCCCTGTATTGCATGGACATTGGTGGTCCTCCAAAGTGGCAGACGTTCGTGGCTCACTACTCTGGCTAGTACATATCAAGGACCCCTTCTATTTTCTATATGTGACCTCATAACAAGTGCTCTATTCCTAATAAAATAAAAGGCATGAGGGTGTCCAAACCCAACCCATGCCCATCCTCTGCCAAAACGTGGCCTAAAACCTGCAGAAATGTAGTAACACCAAGTAACCCTTTGCAGGACTCTACTGTAGTCTACTCCTCAGGTTGATGTATATCTTCTGAACTGGTGAAACAAATCTACAGTCTTAACCCTTAAATGTAAGTAGTATCTTAAGATCGGTTAGAACAGTGGTCTCCAACCTATAGGTCTTCAGCTGTTGCATAATGGGAGTTGTAGTTTCCCAACAGTAGAGAGAGCCATAGGTTGGAGACCACTGGGTAAGGCCCCATGCACACGACTGTAGTTTTTATCCGTAATTATGGATCCGTAATTACGGATAATCTGCAGACCCATACATTTCTATTGGCCACGGACACCTTTCCGTACATTTACCGATGTGTGTTCAGGCCGTAGAAATGATCCGAAAAATATAAAACATGTCCTATTCCTGTCCGCAATTGCAGCGAAAAACTCCCCCATAGAAGTCTAAGGCTGAGTGCAAAATTGTGGACAGCTACGGTACTGCATCCCTAGCCGCCTGTAATTGCAGAAGCGTTGCTATGCAAAAGCAGGGGATTGCCCAAAAAAATGGAGCCTGAGCGATCATGTGACCTTTTCAAGGGGTTGGGATTTACTGGTGACATTAGTTGTAGCCTCCCTTTTTTTTTTTGCGGATATGTAACGGACCATATTTGCGGACAGATATGCGGATGACTTGCGGATGACTACGGATCGCGTGCATGGGGCCTTAGAAGATAGGCAGGTTCCTCATTAACCATCAATGTTGAGTTCTCCTTGGACTGTGTACAATTTTAGACAAAGGTCAACCCAAAATATCATCACTCCAGAACTCCGATATATTTCTTATAGCCCAATCATATGTTTCGCAAGTCTTGTACTGTAGACTGACATGAGACGTTCGTTGGGTAAATCATTTCTGTGCATAAATAACTATAATAGACAGGAAGAAACCTGAATGAATATGAATTTTTTTCATATTCAATGCAGGATGTGATATTCAGATTTTGAAATTATCAGTTTTGCATTAAAAACAATATGAGGATTCTGACAAATCTGATTACTAATACCAGCTGAGATGGGGGATGGTATGGTGTGAGTTCTATATGAGGTTGTCAGGCAGCATGTCCATAGCAACCAGTCTGCCTTATATTACTCAGGTTGAATAGAGATCTAGGGCACAGAAGACCCAAGGACGTTTGGCGATGCTTCTAGTACACTTTTCCCTGTCTTTTATTGCCTTAGTAATCAGATTTTCAGAAACATAAATATAGGTGGAGAATATCCACGTCCAGGTCATAACGTAGGTTACATGAATCCTGTGTCTCAATAATCCAGAGATCTTGTGTCCGCATTATAGAGCGCCACTGTATTCCATATACAAGGCTGTTACAATGGTCCGATGTCCTGGTATAAACACAAGAGACTTTCTTTTTTACATATGTTAAGTCTATTTAATGAAACCTAATGAAATATTATCCTATATGAATAATTTCCGGGAATAATCGGTGTTCTTTCTTCGTACACAGAGGAGCAATGCCACCACCACATTCCCTCATACCTCTCACTTTGGGGACACTTTCCGATTTGTTCTCCTCATCTTTATCGCACTGGCCTGCATAGCTGGAATTGTCATCGCCTCTGCTGTTATTTTCTGTCTAAGACAACATGCCAAACAGCGGGAAAAAGAGCGGCTTGCAGGGCTTGGGCCCGAAGGAACCGGAGACTCCACTTTTGAGTACCAGGTAATATTCTTATACCTAGGGGGCAGTAGTATAGTAGTTATATTCTTGTATATAGGGGCAGTATCATAGTAGTTATATTCTTGTATATAGGGGGCAGTATTATAGTAGTTATATTCTTGTATATAGGGGGCAGTATTATAGTCGTTATATTCTTGTATATAGGAGCAGTATTATAGTAGTTATATTCTTGTATATAGGGGGCAGTATTATAGTAGTTATATTCTTGTATATAGGACCAGTATTATAGTAGTTATATTCTTGTATATAGGAGCAGTATTATAGTAGTTATATTCTTGTATATAGGAGCAGTATTATAGTAGTTATATTCTTGTATATAGGAGCAGTATTATAGTAGTTATATTCTTGTATATAGGAGCAGTATTATAGTAATATTCTTGTATATAGGGGGCAGTATTATAGTAGTTATATTCTTGTATATCGGAGGCAGTATTATAGTAGTTATATTCTTGTATATAGGGGCAGTATTATAGTAGTTATATTCTTGTATATAGGGGCAGTATTATAATAGTTATATTCTTGTATATCTGAGGCAGTATTATAGTAGTTCTATTCTTGTACATAGGAGGCAGTATTATAGTAGTTATATTCTTTTATATAGGGGGCAGTATTATAGTAGTTATATTCTTGTATATAGAGGGCAGTATTATAGTAGTTATATTCTTGTATATAGGGAGCAGTATTATAGTAGTTATATTCTTGTATATAGGAGCAGTATTATAGTAGTTATATTCTTGTACATAGAGGCAGTATTATAGTAGTTATATTCTTGTATATAGGGGACAGTATTATAGTAGTTATATTCTTGTATATAGAGGGCAGTATTATAGTAGTTATATTCTTGTATATAGGGGCAGTATTATAGTAGTTATATTCTTGTATATAGGGGGCAGTATTATTCTTGTATATAGGGGGCAGTATTATAGTAGTTATATTCTTGTATATAGGGGGCAGTATTGTAGTAGTTATATTCTTGTACATAGGGGGCAGCATTATAGTAGTTATATTCTTGTGTATAGGGGCAGTATTATAGTAGTTATATTCTTGTATATAGGAGACAGTATTATAGTAGTTAAATTCTTGTATATAGGAGCAGTATTATAGTAGTTATATTCTTGTACATATGAGCAGTATTATAGTAGTTATATTCTTGTATATAGGAGCAGTATTATAGTAGTTATATTCTTCTACATAGGGGGCAGAATTATAGTAGTTATATTCTTGTATATAGGGGCAGTATTATAGTAGTTATATTCTTGTATATAGGAGACAGTATTATTGTAGTTATATTCTTGTATATAGGAGCAGTATTATAGTAGCTATATTCTTGTACATAGGGGGCAGTATTCTAGTAGTTATATTCTTGTATATAGGGGCAGTATTATAGTAGATATATTCATGTATATAGGGGCAGTATTATAGTAGTTATATTCTTGTACATATGAGCAGTATTATAGCAGTTATATTCTTGTATATAGGGGCAGTATTATAGTAGATATATTCATGTATATAGGGGCAGTATTATAGTAGTTATATTCTTGTACATATGAGCAGTATTATAGCAGTTATATTCTTGTATATAGGTAACAGTATTATAGTAGTTATATTCTTGTATATAGGAGGCAGTATTATAGTAGTTGTATTCTTGTATATCGGGGGCAGTATTATAGTAGTTATATTCCTGTATATAGGGGGCAGTATTATAGTAATTATATTCTTGTATATGGGGGGCAGTATTATAGTAGTAATAGTCTTGTACATAGGGGTAGTATTATAGTAGTTATATTCTTGTATATAGAAGGCAATATTATAGTAGTTATATTCTTGTACTTAGGGGGCAGTATTATAGTAGTTATATTCCTGTATATAAGGGGCAGTATTATAGTAGTTATATTCTTGTATATGGGGGGCAGTATTATAGTAGTTATATTTTTGTGCATAGGGGGCAGTATTATAGTAGATATATTTTTGTGCATAGGGGGCAGTATTATAGTAGATTCTTGAACATAGGGGGCAGTATTATAGTAGTTCTATTCTTGTACATAGGGGGCAGTATTATAGTAGTTATATTCTTGTATACAGAGGGCAGTATTATAGTAGTTATATTCTTGTATGTAGGAGGTAGTATTATAGTAGTTATATTCTTGCATATAGAGGGCAGTATTATAGTAGTTATATTCTTGTATATAGTGGGCAGTATTATAGTAGTTATATTCTTGTATATAGGGGCAGGATTATAGTAGTTATATTCTTGTATATTGGAGCAGTATTATAGTAGTTATATTCTTGTATATAGGACAAGTATTATAGTAGTTATATTCTTGTATATAGAGGGCAATATTATAGTAGTTATATTCTTATATATAGGGGGCAGTATTATAGTAGTTATATTCTTGTATATTGGAGCCGTATTATAGTAGTTATATTCTTGTATATACAGGGCAATATTATAGTAGTTATATTCTTTTATATAGGGGGCAGTATTATAGTAGTTATATTCTTGTATATAGGGGCAGTATTATAGTAGTTATATTCTTGTATATAGGGGCAGTATTATAGTAGTTATATTCTTGTACATATGCGCAGTATTATAATAGTTATATTCTTGTACATATGCGCAGTATTATAATAGTTATATTCTTGTATATAGGGGCAGTATTATAGTAGTCATATTCTTGTATATAGGAGGCAGTATTATAGTAGTTCTATTCTTGTACATAGGAGCAGTATTATAGTAGTTATATTCTTGTACATAGGAGCAGTATTATAGTAGTTATAGTCTTGTATATAGGGGTCAGTATTATAGTAGATTCTTGAACATAGGGGGCAGTATTATAGTAGTTCTATTCTTGTACATAGGGGGCAGTATTATAGTAGTTATATTCTTGTATACAGAGGGCAGTATTATAGTAGTTATATTCTTGTATGTAGGAGGTAGTATTATAGTAGTTATATTCTTGCATATAGAGGGCAGTATTATAGTAGTTATATTCTTGTATATAGTGGGCAGTATTATCGTAGTTATATTCTTGTATATAGGGGCAGGATTATAGTAGTTATATTCTTGTATATTGGAGCAGTATTATAGTAGTTATATTCTTGTATATAGGACAAGTATTATAGTAGTTATATTCTTGTATATAGAGGGCAATATTATAGTAGTTATATTCTTGTATATAGGGGGCAGTATTATAGTAGTTATATTCTTGTATATAGGAGCAGTATTTTAGAAGTTATATTCTTGTATATAGAGGGCAGTATTATAGTAATTATATTCTTGTATATAGGGGGCAGTATTATAGTAGTTATATTCTTGTACATAGGAGCAGTATTATAGTAGTTATATTCTTGTACATAGGAGCAGTATTATAGTAGTTATAGTCTTGTATATAGGGGTCAGTATTATAGTAGTTATATTCTTGTATATATGGGCAGTATTATAGTAGTTATATTCTTGTATATAGGAGCAGTATTTTAGTAGTTATATTCTTGTATATAGAGGGCAGTATTATAGTAGTTATATTCTTGTATATAGAGAGCAGTATTATACTAGTTATATTCTTGTATATAGGGGCAGTATTATAGTAGTTATATTCTTGTATATAGGGAGCAGTATTATAGTAGTTATATTCTTGTATATAGGGAGCAGTATTATAGTAGTTATATTCTTGTATATAGGAGCAGTATTATAGTAGTTATATTCTTGTATATAGGGGGCAGTATTATAGTAGTTTAATTCTTGTATATAGGAGCAGTATTATAGTAGTTATATTCTTGTATATAGGGGGCAGTATTATAGTAGTTTAATTCTTGTATATAGGAGCAGTATTATAGTAGTTATATTCTTGTATATAGAGGGCAGTATTATAGTAGTTATATTCTTTTATATATGGGGCAGTATCATAGTAGTTATATTCTTGTATATAGGGGCAGTATTATAGTAGTTATATTCTTGTATATAGGAGCAGTATTTTAGAAGTTATATTCTTGTATATAGAGGGCAGTATTATAGTAGTTATATTCTTGTATATAGTGGGCAGTAATATAGAAGTTATATTCTTGTATATAGGAGGCAGTATTATAGTAGTTATATTCTTGTATATAGGGGGCAGTATTATAGTAGTTATATTCTTGTATACAGGGGGCAGTATTATAGTAGTTATATTCTTGTATATAGGGGCAGTATTATAGTAGTTATATTCTTGTATATAGGAGCAGTATTATAGTAGTTATATTCTTTTATATATGGGGCAGTATCATAGTAGTTATATTCTTGTATATAGGGGCAGTATTATAGTAGTTATATTCTTGTATATAGGAGCAGTATTTTAGAAGTTATATTCTTGTATATAGAGGGCAGTATTATAGTAGTTATATTCTTGTATATAGGGGGCAGTATTATAGTAGTTATATTCTTGTACATAGGAGCAGTATTATAGTAGTTATAGTCTTGTATATAGGGGTCAGTATTATAGTAGTTATATTCTTGTATATATGGGCAGTATTATAGTAGTTATATTCTTGTATATAGGAGCAGTATTTTAGTAGTTATATTCTTGTATATAGAGGGCAGTATTATAGTAGTTATATTCTTGTATATAGAGAGCAGTATTATAGTAGTTATATTCTTGTATATAGGGGGCAGTATTATAGTAGTTATATTCTTGTATATAGGGAGCAGTATTATAGTAGTTATATTCTTGTATATAGAGAGCAGTATTATAGTAGTTATATTCTTGTATATAGGAGGCAGTATTATAGTAGTTATATTCTTGTATATAGGGGGCAGTATTATAGTAGTTATATTCTTGTATCTAGGGGCCAGTATTATAGTAGTTATAGTCTTGTATATAGGAGGCAGTATTATAGTAGTTATATTCTTGTATATAGGGGGCAGTATTATAGTAGTTATATTCTTGTATCTAGGGGCCAGTATTATAGTAGTTATAGTCTTGTATATAGAGAGCAGTATTATAGTAGTTATATTCTTGTATATAGGAGGCAGTATTATAGTAGTTATATTCTTGTATATAGGGGGCAGTATTATAGTAGTTATATTCTTGTATCTAGGGGCCAGTATTATAGTAGTTATAGTCTTGTATATAGGAGGCAGTATTATAGTAGTTATATTCTTGTATTCTTGTATATAGGGGCCAGTATTATAGTAGTTATATTCTTGTATATAGGAGGCAGTATTAAAGTAGTTATATTCTTGTACATAGGAGCAGTATTATAGTAGTTATATTCTTGTATATAGGGGCAGTATTATAGTAGCTATATTCTTGTATATAGGGGCAGTATTATAGTAGTTATATTCTTGTATATAGGGGGCTGTATTATAGTAGTTATATTCTTGTATATAGGGGGCTGTATTATAGTAGTTATATTCTTATATATAGGGGTAGTATTATAGTAGTTATATTCTTGTATATAGGGGGAAGTATTATAGTTGTTATATTCTTGTATATAGGGGGCAGTATTATAGTAGTTATATTCTTGTATATAGGGGGCAGTATTATAGTAGTTATATTCTTGTATATAGGAGCAGTATTATAGTAGTTATATTCTTGTATATAGGGGGCAGTATTATAGTAGTTATATTCTTGTATATAGGGGGCAGTATTATAGTAGTTATATTCTTGTATATAGGGGCAGTATTATAGTAGTTATATTCTTGTATATAGGAGGCAGTATTATAGTAGTTATATTCTTGTATATAGGGGCAGTATTCTAGTAGTTATATTCTTGTATATAGGGGGTAGTATTCTAGTAGTTATATTCTTGTATATAGGGTCAGTATTATAGTAGTTATATTCTTGTATATAGGAGGCAGTATTATAGTAGTTATATTCTTGTATACAGGGGGCAGTATTATAGTAGTTATATTCTTGTATATAGGAGCAGTATTATAGTAGTTATATTCTTGTATATAGGGGCAGTATTATAGTAGTTATATTCTTGTATATAGGGGCAGTATTATAGTAGTTATATTCTTGTATGTAGGGGCAGTATTATAGTAGTTATATTCTTGTATATAGGAGCAGTATTATAGTAGTTATATTCTTGTATATAGGGGCAGTATTATAGTAGTTATATTCTTGTATATAGGGGCAGTAGTATAGTAGTTATATTCTTGTACATAGGGGGCAGTATTATAGTAGTTATATTCTTGTACATAGGGGGCAGTATTATAGTAGTTATATTCTTGTACATAGGGGGCAGTATTATAGTAGTTATATTCTTGTACATAGGGGGCAGTATTATAGTAGTTATATTCTTGTACATAGGGGGCAGTATTATAGTAGTTATATTCTTGTATATAGGGGTAGTATTATAGTAGTTATATTCTTGTATATAGGGGGCAGTATTATAGTTGTTATATTCTTGTATATAGGGGGCAGTATTATAGTAGTTATATTCTTGTATATAGGGGGCAGTATTATAGTAGTTATATTCTTGTATATAGGAGCAGTATTATAGTAGTTATATTCTTGTATATAGGGGGCAGTATTATAGTAGTTATATTCTTGTATATAGGTATATAGGGGCAGTATTATAGTAGTTATATTCTTGTATATAGGAGCAGTATTATAGTAGTTATATGCTTGTATATAGGGGGCAGTATTATAGTAGTTATATTCTTGTATATAGGGGCAGTATTATAGTAGTTATATTCTTGTATATAGGAGCAGTATTATAGTAGTTATATTCTTGTATATAGGGGGCAGTATTATAGTAGTTATATTCTTGTATATAGGGGCAGTATTATAGTAGTTATATTCTTGTATATAGGAGGCAGTATTATAGTAGTTATATTCTTGTATATAGGGGTAGTATTCTAGTAGTTATATTCTTGTATATAGGGGGCAGTATTATAGTAGTTATATTCTTGTATATAGGGGGCAGTATTATAGTAGTTATATTCTTGTATATAGGGGTAGTATTCTAGTAGTTATATTCTTGTATATAGGGGGCAGTATTATAGTAGTTATATTCTTGTATATAGGGGGCAGTATTATAGTAGTTATATGCTTGTATATAGGGGTCAGTATTATAGTAGTTATATTCTTGTATATAGGAGGCAGTATTATAGTAGTTATATTCTTGTATACAGGGGGCAGTATTATAGTAGTTATATTCTTGTATATAGGAGCAGTATTATAGTAGTTATATTCTTGTATATAGGGGCAGTATTATAGTAGTTATATTCTTGTATATAGGAGCAGTATTATAGTAGTTACATTCTTGTATATAGGGGGCAGTATTATAGTAGTTATATTCTTGTATATAGGGGCAGTATTATAGTAGTTATATTCTTGTATATAGGAGCAGTATTATAGTAGTTATATTCTTGTATATAGGGGCAGTATTATAGTACTTATATTCTTGTATATAGGAGTCAGTATTATTTCTTTTTCTCTACATGCAGAATTTATAGGTTTTGTCATTAGGATTTTTTTTATATAATTTGACAAAATCACAAAGAGAAATCAAATATCTTACAAATCAATTTATGAAACAAGAAGCCCATTGCCAAGTTTGTACATGAACTTCATTAAACATTTTGGCATAGGGTTATTTTGGAGTTAATAATAGTATTTTTGGAATTTTCCTGATGGTCTTAGAATAGTTTACCAGGTAATTCGTGGCTCTCGGGTTATTAAAGCGTTACTTCTATATACACCTTCGCCACTTCTTACGATTTAGCCCTGACAGGCAGAACTTCTCGCTGTGTTCCTTGTGTCTTTCTTCTGAGCGCAGGATCTTTGCCGGCAGCATATGGCTGGAAAATCTCTTTTCAGTCGCACAGAGGGATCTGGAGCTGCGGCAGAAAATTCCCGTGTCAGCAGCGTGTCTTCCCAATTCAGTGATGTCCCACAACCGAGCCCCAGCTCCCACAGCAGCACTCCATCCTGGTGTGAGGAGCCCGTACAATCCAACATGGACATTTCCACAGGTCACATGATCCTGGTGAGTGAAATCCGTAGAGAAACAGTTGGATTGACATAATAGATCGCTCACTGATTATTGAGTTTTTAAAGTCTATCTGATCTCCATTTGTTTTATAGTTAAATGTGATCTATTGTTCTGTGTTATCAGCCATTTGGCTGGGTAAAAGAGGACTGCAGTGTTCTTCATTGACATGAAGTCTATTAGCAGCTCATCTTTTGTGAGTTGTGCACCTTTGGTACATTTTCGATGTTATTATGACCCTTCGCAGGCATACATGGAAGATCACCTGAGAAATCGAGACCGTTTAGCCAAGGAGTGGCAAGCCCTGTGTGCCTATCAGGCCGAGCCAAGCGCCTGCTCGACTGCGAAGAATGAAACCAACCTGAAGAAGAACAGGAATCCAGATTTTGTACCCTGTGAGTGCCATAGTCAGATTTTATCATTCATCCTGACCACATGACCTGGACGATACTTTTAGGCAGGAACCCCCCAATCACCTAATCAAAGGCTCCCTTTATATTGGGATAACATATCTGTATTTATTTAAAGCTGATTATTTGTCACAATTATACCTACTAAATGACCCCCAAAGTGTGATCACTCCCTCATGTTTATAAACTGGGTCCTTATGGTTTCTCAGGAGTCAGGACAGCAGGGAATTGGGGGAGGAAACACATGTGAAATATAGAAATGGGGAAGAGCATGTGACGAGCTATTTACTATTCCACTGATTGGCAGATATGAGATAGAGAGATAGATAGATATGAGATAGATAGATAGATAGATAGATAGATAGATAGATAGATAGATAGATAGATAGATAGATAGATAGATAGATAGATAGATAGATAGATAGATAGATAGATAGATATATGAGATAGATATGAGATAGATAGATATGAGATAGATAGATATGAGATAGATAGATATGAGATAGATAGATATGAGATAGATATTAGATAGATAGATATTAGATAGATAGATATTAGATAGATAGATATTAGATAGATAGATATTAGATAGAGAGATAGATAGATATGAGATAGATAGATAGATAGATAGATAGATAGATAGATAGATAGATAGATAGATAGATAGATATGAGATAGATAGATAGATAGATAGATAGATAGATAGATAGATAGATAGATAGATAGATAGATAGATAGATAGATAGATAGATAGATAGATATGAGATAGATAGATAGATAGATAGATATTAGATAGATAGATAGATAGATAGATAGATAGATAGATAGATAGATAGATAGATAGATAGATAGATAGATAGATAGATAGATAGATAGATAGATAGATATGAGATAGATATTAGATAGATAGATAGATAGATAGATAGATAGATAGATAGATAGATAGATAGATAGATAGATAGATCGATATAGAAGTATTTACTAGTTACACCATTGACAGAAAATCTGAGAACCATTTTGTGCTAACGTAATGCCAACATACAGTGCCAGATAACAGTTCCATATATTGCCCACATCGCACTGCCATACATTAAACAAGTAACAGAATTCTGCGTTTCCTACATGAAACCACCAAACACTGAATGCATGGCAGTGCCACTGGGCGCTCACATATAACTACCATGGAGTGCCATCCTAATAGTGTCATAAAATGAACACATAAATGTACCGTACAACGCAGCGCCATATAGTGTCCAAATAACCCCTCCATTTAATTGCGGAATCACCAGGATTGATGTCTGGAGCAGGCTGAGCCCGGTGATGCCCTTATACCCACGCTGCCACGCTATAATCTGGGCCTGATCACATACAGAAATTCTATTTAGATTTAAACCAATTGGCGCTATTATATATGTTGTGCTGATTTATTACATGATACGGAGTCGCTGTTCCATTCTTATATAACTGCTGTCTCTCTCCTATAGACGACCACGCCCGAATAAAACTGAAGAGTGAGAACAACCCGTCCCGCAGCGATTATATCAACGCCAGCCCGATTGTACGTAATATTCACGGATTGTTCCTGTAAATCAGAGATAAGTGACAGGTTGTTCTCCAGCTGCTGTGATGATACAACCCCAGCAAGTGCCGCCGCCGCCAGGACACGATGTTCCCCAGGAAATGCCTACAAATTGTTCTGCCCATTATTTATATGGCTGATGTATAAACGTAACCGCACTGAATTCATCTCAAGTAATAGTTTAACATTGGAATTCATTTAAATTCAGATAGATAGATAGATAGATAGATAGATAGATAGATAGATAGATAGATAGATAGATAGATAGATAGATAGATAGATAGATAGATAGATAGATAGAGAGAGAGAGAGAGAGAGAGATAGATAGATAGATAGATAGATAGATATGAGATAGATATGAGATAGATATGAGATAGATATGAGATAGATATGAGATAGATATGAGATAGATAGATAGATAGATAGATAGATAGATAGATAGATAGATAGATAGATAGATAGATAGATAGATAGATAGATAGATAGATAGATAGATAGATAGATAGATATGAGAGATAGATAGATAGATAGATAGATAGATAGATAGATAGATAGATAGATAGATAGATAGATAGATAGATAGATAGATAGATAGATAGATAGATAGATAGATAGATAGATAGATAGATAGATAGATATGAGATAGATAGATAGATAGATATGAGATAGATAGATAGATAGATATGAGATAGATAGATAGATAGATATGAGATAGATAGATAGATAGATATGAGATAGATAGATAGATAGATATGAGATAGATAGATATGAGATAGATAGATATGAGATAGATAGATAGATAGATAGATAGATAGATAGATAGATAGATAGATAGATAGATAGATAGATAGATAGATAGATAGATAGATAGATAGATAGATAGATAGATAGATAGATAGATAGATGTTAGATAGATGTTAGATAGATAGATAGATGTTAGATAGATAGATAGATGTTAGATAGATAGATAGATGTTAGATAGATAGATAGATATGAGATAGATAGATAGATAGATAGATAGATAGATAGATAGATAGATAGATAGATAGATAGATAGATAGATAGATAGATAGATAGATAGATAGATAGATAGATAGATATATATGAGATAGATAGATATGAGATAGATAGATATGAGATAGATAGATAGATAGATAGATAGATATATATGAGATAGATAGATATGAGATAGATAGATAGATAGAGAACATTACAGAACTTCACATGACTCTATATATTGTATTCTATACCATAGTTGGAACATTCTCCAGATTTTATTTGATATGAACAATTTCCAGGGCTGGAGGGTGAATTAGATGATTAGATATTTTACATTAGTTTCTCCTATAACAATATGAATCTCTTTATTAGATTGAGCACGACCCTCGTATGCCCGCTTACATCGCCACCCATGGGCCCCTTTCTCACACCATTTCTGATTTCTGGCAGGTGAGTACTTAAGATGAAGGGGTTATTACTTTACAACATCCCTAGTCTATAATATGGCCCATAAGCTACACGGCAGCGGATCAGGTATCATCACCCGCAATCACTTCTCTCCTCTTCATTTGTAGATGGTTTGGGAAAATGGCTGCACGGTGATTGTTATGCTGAGTCCCCTGGTGGAGGACGGAGTAAAGCAGTGTGATCGCTACTGGCCTGATGAAGGTTCCTCTCTCTATCACATCTATGAGGTCAGTCAGGCCCTGGTTCAGTATATTCACGCCCCTAATGATCTCAAATTCTTGCTGTCTGCAGTCGCCACTAGGGGGAGCTTAGGAGCATACTACTTATACAACTCCCATTGACAGCAATAGTAAACGTGTATGCTGTAAGCTCCCCCTAGTGGTGGCTGCAGGCAGACAGAATTATATAATTTAACTCCATGGAGGGAATTATTCAACCTGACGTAGAAAAGTTGCAAAAGAGCCCAAAATGCAAATTGTGTCTTGTGGTGTTTTTACGCAGCCCTATTTTTTTTTTAATAGGGGCGTGGCTTCCCAAAAGAGGACCTGGTCATAGCGACCCGACAAATTAGTTATAATCTATACCAGTAAGCTATAGTAGAAATCTACGCCAGCTCCTAGCTGCTGAAGATTTCACTCTGTTGGCCATAGCAAGGTAGAGGGTCGTGTTGGGCCCTGTACCTTGCCCCCCCCCCATCAGACTGATGACGTTGAGTGCTTCATCGCATATAAAAGCCTGACGCTGCTCGGCCTCTGAAATGCCGGTCTTAATCAATTCCCTTCTATGTCTATTTAGGGGATTTAGAGCTCTGTATCAGGAAAATTGAGCTCTGACCGATAAAAACATATTTTATAAAAGTGAATCAGCGCAGAATGTCAGACCTAAAAACAACCTTGTTAAAGGGATTGTACAGGATTAGGGGGGATTCACACGAGCGTGTATTCGGTCCGTGCGGGCCGCGTGGTTTTCACGCGGCACGCATGGACAATACAAGTCTATGGGGCAGTACAGACAGTCCGTGCTTTTTGCGCAGCGTTTGTCTGCTGCGCAAAAAGCGCGACAGGTTCAAAAACTCTGCGTATTTCGCGCATCACGCACCCATTGAAGTCAATGGGTGCGTGAAAATCACGCGCACCACACGGAAGCACTTCCGTGGGACGAGCGTGATTCGCGCAACAGCAGTGAAAAGGATGAATGAAAACCGAAAAGCACCACGTGCTTTTCTGTTTCCGAACATCCAAACGGAGTGTCTTTGCGATGAGCGAAGCCGGACAAGCGTACCGAACTTCACCGGGTTCGGCCAAACTCGTTTTGGCCGATCCCGGCAAAAAAATTATCGGTACGCGACGTCAGGAGATAGTCACTGTCCATGGTGCTGAAAGAGTTAAACTGTTTCAGCACCATGGACAGTGACTTGCGATCCCAAAATACATTAACCTGTAAAAAAAAAACGAAGTTCTAACTTACCGATTACTCCTGTCTCCTTCCTGCAGTCCGACCTCCCGGGATGACACTTCAGTTCAAGTGACAGCTCCAGCCAATCACAGGCCAAGCACAGGCTGCAGCCAATCACAGGCTGCAGCGGTCACTTGGACTGCTGCGTCATCCAGGGAGGTGGGGCCCGATGTCAAGAGAGGCGCGTCACCAAGGACGCGTCACCAAGGACGCGTCACCAAGGCAACGGCCGGGAAGTTCTCGGTAAGTAGGAACTTTATCTTTTTTTTTTACAGGTTTTTCGCTGTTGTGTTCGGCATTCACTGTCGAGGGTGCTGAAAGATTTAGCTCTTTCAGCACCTTGGACAGTGACGGGCGTTGACAAGCCTCATCTCTATGATGCCGGCTGCGCGAAAATCACGCAGCCGCGCATCAGACACGCATGACACACGCAGCTGTCAAATGGTTTTTGCGCTCGCAAAACGCTGCGTTGTTTGCGCGCGCAAAAACGCAACGTTCGTGTGAATCTCCCCTTAGAAAAACTTGACTGCTTTCTTCCAAAAATAGCACCACAACTGTCCACAGGTTGTGTCTGGTATTGCATCTCAGCCCTATTTAATTCAATGGAGCTGAGCTGCAATACCAGCCACAACCCGTGGACAGGCGTGGTTCTGTTTTTTTGGAAGAAACAGCCACATTTTTCTAATCCTGGATAATTCCGTTAAGGTGGAGATTCCCTTTAAGGTACATGTTACTGGTGAATTATTAGAAATATTACAAATCAAAATTCTTTGTCCTGCACTTGTTTTCTTATATTCTTCTTCCTCTTTGAAGGTTAATCTGGTGTCTGAGCATATCTGGTGTGAAGATTTCCTGGTCCGCAGTTTTTACCTGAAGAATGTCCAAACCCAAGAGACTCGAACTCTTACACAGTTCCACTTCCTGAGCTGGCCAGCAGAGGGCGTCCCCAGCAGTACTCGCCCCTTGCTGGACTTCCGCAGGTGAGTGCCCCAGTCTCAAAAATGGTTGGGGTCTTGCTGTGTACATGGATGGGACAAGAAGGGACAGAAGATCATTGGGAATACCAGAAGAACACAAAAGACCAGATCCTACTACTGGGTCGTACCATATGCTGCAGCAGGGGAGGACTCAGATAGCAAAGGGCCCCTGTGCAAGAACTGTGTTTGGGCCCCTTACTTTCCAAGTGCTGGTCATAGAGCAACTCCCTGAAGACTCAAAATGGCGCAGCTGCTCCTGTGATATGTTCGCCCCTTTTTACGGCGTTAGCGTATATTCACACGTTGCAGTCATATTGCGTTTTTTGCCGTGATTTTCACGGTGATATATGACCGCAAAATGTGAATACGCCCTTAGTGTTGTACAAGTTGCTAAATTCTGATAGATGCTTCAAGGGCTTTTCCAGTTTTGCAACTTTCCAATATACTTAGTGGTGTGATTCCTTACACTTTTCAAGATCTCTGCTTGCGGTCAGTGAATGGGCACATTCCTGTTTACATCTCTGATAAACCATACAGACATAATAATCCTCACAGTTGAAGATTAGCTACAAATTGTATCCCGTCTAGAAAATTATGTGTGAGATAAACAGTCTGGAAACATTTTACCTTCACTGATACATTGTAACAAACTAGAAGGACAGGAGAAGGGTTTGTGTTGCTCATAGCGGATTCTCTAGACAAGTATAACAACACCTCAGTTGGGAGTATTAGATCTGTACAGGTTTTCAGCTTCTAGGGTGTAAACAAGAATGTTCCTATTCACTGACAGTAAGCAGAGATCTGGAAAATAGTGAGACATTTTAACACAAAGTATATTAGAAAGTTTTAGAGATTATTGTACGGGTTAGATGAAAACTGGGGAACCCCATGCAATGACTGGGATGCTGATAATAGATTTCGGTCTTGGGATTGCGCCGGTTTACGGCGACGCTTTTCTGTATGTCGTTTGGTCACTTGTTTGTTTCTTCGCAGACATGATGGTGCTTTGAAGTTTGCAGCGTCTTCACTTTCCTCCTTGTATCAGCTCCCGGCTGCTCTTGTCATTTTTGTGATTTGCAGCTTGTAATTTTGGTCTCAGTTGCATAGTCACAAAAGTGATCATGAGCAGGTGAGACGCGCCACCGCCAGCAGGCACCGCGCCCTGCCCTCATGTCTCACTGCTGGAAATGGGCAGAAGGGGTCACTATAGAGTGAAGGGGTATGGCTGCCTCCTCTTTTCCATAGGAACTATAAAGTTTAAGCCATCGCCCCCCCTAAACTTGGACTCTTAGAAAACAATAAAGTGGAGGAAACTTACCAAAGGGTGAAACCACCTTACAAGGGATGAGCAGGGGTGTCCATGAGTGTTTGTAGCATTATTACTACTTTCTTCCTTTAATCCTCTGTTCTCCAGATTTAGACTGGTCACAGAGGTATTAGCTTCACTCCCGGCTGATGAGGTGTCCAGTGATGTAAACTTATTCTCTTGTGTTACAGGAAGGTGAACAAGTCTTTCCGAGGACGATCCTGCCCCATTATTGTGCACTGCAGGTATCAGTATAGTGAAGCCGCAAAGTCTTCCATAGACATACACTACAGGTGCACTGCTCTGCTGTAACCCAGTACAAACAGTACAGGTGCACAGCTCTGCTCTACTATAACACAGTACATACACTACAGGTGCAGAGCTCTACTATACTATAACACAGTACATACACTACAGGTGCAGAGCTCTACTATACTATAACACAGTACATACACTACAGGTGCAGAGCTCTACTATACTAGAACACAGTACATACACTACAGGTGCACAGCTCTACTATACTAGAACACTGTACATACACTACAGGTGCACTGCTCTGCTATACTATAACACAGTACATACACTACAGCTGCACTGCTCTGCTATACTATAACACAGTACATACACTACAGCTGCACTGCTCTGCTATACTATAACACAGTACATACACTACAGGTGCACAGCTCTGCTATACTATAACACAGTACATACACTACAGGTGCACAGCTCTACTATACTATAACAGTACATACACTACAGGTGCACTGCTCTGCTATACTATAACACAGTACATACACTACAGCTGCACTGCTCTGCTATACTAAAACAGAGTACATACACTACAGCTGCACTGCTCTGCTATACTATAACACAGTACATACACTACAGCTGCACTGCTCTGCTATACTATAACACAGTACATACACTACAGCTGCACTGCTATACTATAACACAGTACATACACTACAGGTGCAATCTGTACATAATATGCACTGATAAACAATGTATAATTCTTCCTTCTAGTGACGGGGCTGGTAGGACAGGAACCTACATCCTCATAGACATGGTTCTGAATCGCATGGCTAAAGGTGAGAGAACAGTGAATCTCTAGAAAATCATGATGTTTCCCCATTAATAGTGTTCATGGTGACTTGATTGGTTAAATTACACTGCTCTATCAGCATATTGTGGCTTGTGAGCTGCATCTTTTTTTCATGCTCATTTTCCCTACAGCACCCCTAAAGGTACAACGGAGCATTACATTACATCCATAATAAATCACTTTTGAATGAGTCCTCCAGCAGCTAATCTCGGCTTTTGGCTTCAGCTAATGTGGGGGGTAAATAAGAAATGGCTCATGATTTTATAGAGGTTTATATCATGTATGTCTCCATCTTGTTGTGTGTAGGAGTTAAGGAGATCGATATTGCTGCCTCACTAGAACATGTCCGGGACCAGAGGCCAGGGATGGTGCGAACCAAGGTACAGACTTATCGTCCTACACACAATGTGCATGGAGAAGATATATTAATGCTGCTTCTCAGCCAGTCGGCTGAGAATTGTTCTAAAGAGCCCCCCAAAGTCCTAGTCAAGGCCAGGGTCTATAAGGGTACATGCCGCACATTAAGCAGAACGTATCTCGCAGCTGATTGGCCAACAGGGATCACTTGACCAGCTATCCATCTTCTAGAAAGCTGGTCATGTGATCAACATTATTGATTTACCATATTGTCCCTGATCAGGAGTTGAAGGAGGGGTTATTATTAAGAGTATTTAATTGATTCCTTAATTTAATTAAAGGAACACTCCAGGCAACATTGGTACACTTTGTTATGCCTAGTGCAGAGCCTGCGGGAGGGGGGGGGCATGACATTAGGATTTAAAGAACAGCAAAGATAGTTTCTGTGTCATGCTCCTCCCCCTCAGGCCCCGCACTAGACATGACACAGGCTATCCATTTCGCCCGGAGCGCTCCTTTAACTTCTTTCTGGTGACTTATACTCGGCCTTAGAGATTTTTGCTGGTAGTTTCTAACATGATTTTCTTACCTGTTGTTTCTAGGATCAGTTTGAATTCGCCCTGACGGCAGTGGCCGAAGAAGTCAATGCGATTCTTAAGGCACTGCCGCAGTGAGAAGGTGGTGACCCAGGTTCTCCACTCAGTGTTGTGACCTGGACCTGCGTTCTGGAGATGGCAGCTCGATCCGTCCTCAAATACCCATTCGGTGTTCTCTCTGCTCATCATGCCAGGGAGCCAAGGCTGCCCTTCCATGCCCTACTGCCTATCTGCCTTTCCAAGCTTTTATCCCAGTACTGCCTGATTTCTAGCCCAAAATTTGCTACCTCGTCCCCCATGCTTCACTCCTAAGCTGCTAGTACCTCATTATTATGTAGTCACGTCTGTTTATGTTCTTGCAGCAAATTGGTTCTTAGTCTCCTAAGCTCCCTGGGGTGAAATCTCTGGATTTAACCTATTTCAAGGGTCCTACATCAGTAAAAACAACAGTGTACTCCGTTTTATATTTCTTTACCCATTTATATTATGAGCACTTTGTTAAAAACATATGTACTTCTATATAGAGTTGAGTGAAGCAGGGAAGCTCGATCTGGTGGAAGCGTGCAAACTATAGTGATATGCAGATGATATGTTGTGTATTACATACAGTGATGCCTCTTCCACAGACAGGTTTAATGTATACTGGGGAAATTCAGGTAAATGCATTTAAAGGGATCACATATAATAATTTTACGCAAGCAACTTTGTACTCTTTTAACCCTACAGGGGTTCGGGATTCTCCAATTTTATGTAACAAACGCTTAATCATTGTACAATGAAAAATTCTGCCACTTTTTAATATTTGTGTTTCAATTTCTCTATCTCTGCTTGCTGTCAGTGAATGGAAATCATTTTCTTTGTATCTAGGTTAAAAACCTGTAAAGATCTAATCATTTTCACAGCTGAGGGGTTGCTACAATTATATTTAGTCTATACAATCCCCTGTGAACTAAATACATCAGCAGAACAAATCTATTTCCTGCTCTGATAGTGCTACAATGTATCAGTGCAGGTGAAATGTATCAGTCTAGAGTCCAGGATATGTAGCTCACAGAGAATAGGAACATTTTTGTTTACATCCCATTCAGAGGATAAAACTATGTACAGACCTAATACTTCGCACAGCTGAGAGTTTGTTACAGTTGTATCCAGTCTAGACCAGTGTTAAAGACTAGTACCACAGCTCAAATAGATGACACCAAAGTACCTCAAAGGCTGTGATCATAAACTGTAAACAGTCTGGACTCTGCACTGATATTTTGTAGAAAATTTTTAGGCCAGGAGAGAAATTTGTTTGCGGATGTGTTTAGCTCAGGGGATTGTGTAGACTGGATACAATTGCAACAAACCCTCAGCTGCGAGTAGGACTAAGCGTGCGCAACTTATTCTCTGGACGTAAACGAGAATGTTTCAATTCACTGACAACAAGAAGAGAACTTAAAATAGTATTTAATTGTATCCAGTCTAGGCAATCCCTGGTGAGCTACATCACCAGCACAGATCTCTCTTGTATTAGTTCTGTCCAGCTTATCATCCGGAGATGTAAACATGATGGTTTCCATTCACCAGCAGAAAGCAGAGGTTTTAAATTGAAACACAAAGTATATTAGAAAATTGCAAAATTGTACCTTAGAAACTTTTCTTACACATTGATAATTTATTTCCATCAAATCGGAAATATGTGAACCACAACAGCTGTAAAATTCAAGATGGGAACCCAAATTGTTGCCTGGTGTCTGGTGAGGGGGCACAGAGCAGTGACCCGTGATGCCTGGTCCTCCGATCCTGTCACATTCTGTCCTATCTTCTCTGTATCTGGATATGCTGCATTCTCCGGTGGGGAGGCACGTTTGAGACGAGGTAGCCCTTTCACTGCCCAGCCTTACACCTCATTTTGTTTTCTATTTCATTCCGCCTCATAAATCATTGCCAAAAAAAAGAATCATTTCTAGAGAAATATAATAGACTTTAATTTTGTATATTGATGTGAATAAAGTAATTGTGTTGGGTTTGTGCAAATGCAAAATGGTGTCGTTTGTCTTCAATTTCACTTGGGTTTAGATAGATCTGATAACAGGATGGGGGGGGGGGGGATTGTCAGGGATGAGGATGGATGGGCACCAGCTATGGAGCATTCACCAGGTACGAGCTATGTGTAATGACAGAGCGCCATCAAGTCACTTTGTTGCATTGGTAACATGAATGATCCTTCATTACATCTTTCAATAATATCATCGGCTAAGTAGCATACCCACCATAGTGGCAGTATAGGGCGTGTGGCAAGTGGGGGGCTGGCAGTGTACTGCTTGCTGTAAAATTGTCATTGTGTCCACCTCAAGTCACCACTAGATGGAGCTCACTGCACACAGATTTATAAGAGTTCAGTACTAGGTGTATAAATCCATTTGCAGTGACCTCCCTCTAGTGGTGGCTACAGGCAGCCAGAATTTTTCAATTTATCAGTCAAAAAAAACAGCTCCCCTCTAGATATTTTTACATTAAATCAGCACAGAATTTTTTTTTACCATAAAAAACAGACCGGTGGACATTATAGGGGTTGTCCAGCCACAAAATATTTTTAAAAACAGCTCAGAATGGTGTACACAAAAAAAAAATAATCATACTTACCGTACCGATACCCCACCACTCCCCTGGCGCTCCCGTTTCTGCCGCTGGCCGATCCCCGCCAGTCTCTGTACTTTACTCTGAGCTGTTCTATAAAATTATTTTTTGTGGCTGGACAACCCCTTCCATGTTAATAAAGCTGTAGTACATTTGGTGGAGCTCGCAGTGGAGAGTGGGGCTCATTCTGCATTTCGCTAGGATTTCTACTTATGTCCCAGCATAACCTTGTGCTAGAAGGCTAAATTTACCACCTATACCATCATCATCTATGATACAGTTGTTAGCGCAACGCCCCTTTACTCTTCAACCACGAAGAACTTCATCAGACCTGCCACCAGAGGGCAACCCTGAGCAGCTTTCCATGTATTTTGTGCATATTGCAAGATCCAATGACCCCTCGGGATATGGTAATTCAGGATTTCTGAATATCGAGATCCCTTGTTATAGTCTGCAGTTTTCTGAAGCAGGTGCATATCTTTCTCCCTATATCCAGTGCAATAGGTCATCATTATATTAGAAGAACACAAGCAGATGAATATTAAAAGCCGTCAGGTTTAATTTCGATGGATTGTTCATTATATACATGTTCCCATCCCCTTCATAGTTAATAACGTGATGAAATCTTAACCCTTCGAAATTCCAAAGTCCACGATTATCATGTTTAATATATCTCAAAGTAAATAATACGGGACACACGTTCCCATTTCCGTATCTTGTCCAGTATATAAATATGTATTACACACGCAGCCACGCTCCTTATGTAATGTCCCTTGGGTCCAGCCCCTTTGAAATCCGCACGTACTATCCCCCTCCCCTCTGGGTATCCAAAAAAAAAAAAAAAGAAGAAGAAAGTCTCATTCCAGTGTAGTGCAGAATATGGGAAGGAAGGGGGAGGGGGTCCCCTGAATCTGTCAGGGTGGTAGAGCCCATATGCCAAACCTGCGCAGAGGAAAGGTGCAATGTGTCGGGGGGGATAGGTGGTCTGTGCTCCCCTCGCACCCCCCCAGCCAGCGATGGTAACAGAACTGGATGTGAATCCATTCTCAGAACACACCTAGTGGGAAAAGCAAGACATTCAGTAGGCAATTCATGGGGCGGCAAGTCATTAATCAGCAATTGGGAAAAGCGAAGAGACAGATTCTAATCCCAGCCGATAAAAAGACGAGCGGCGGCCACTTTTTTATGCTGCTCAGTCATTAATGACTACACGGACTCACCGATATCTAATCTAAATCTGGTCACACAGTTATCTCCCCTGAAGCCCCCATATAAATGCTGACCAGTTATGTTTATTGCCATGGGTAGACAAGATAAGCGGCTACCAGATCAATTGTCGCTTATCTCCTGAGGACTAAAGAACCCAAAGTATTGAAAACAAAATATGCCGATCCTCATTTTCCCTGATATATCAGACATCGAGGGACAATCAGGCTGCCCCCATACACATTAGATTATTGGCTGTTCCCGTCTATATTTATCGGATGGGTTTATGGTATTTGGCAATTATTATTACATCTATGGGACGTCAGAACAGTTATCACTCAGGCTTGGTCGTCAATGGTAAATACAATGATCGTAGCGATTAATATCATCTGAGACGTCTGAGTTCAGAGGTTGGATTTTTCTATTATCTGGCAGCCGCTTATCACACCCCAGAGAATCACATGCACGTTTATCCAAGTCAAACGTACATGTCAGCGGGGGGAAATTGGCCGGGATTATAGATTTCTATGGTCTGCAATGCTGGGGTGACAACGCTCTGTCACCCCTGCATTGCACCATATATTTCTATGGGAAAGAGGGCAACGGTCTGTAGTCCAGAGATGCAGCATGTGTGAAACAACCTAAACATCTGAGGGAGTCACCAGCAGCTCGGGTGTAGCCTGCAGCAAAGACGACGCAGACAAGGATAACTCCCATCATTGTCATTAAAAATCTCCGCTACACTGCAAATCACATTATTATTATCTGGGGGGGGAATGGAAAAAAGATAAAGGCAACTTTGATGACTTTGGGTTAGGCTAAGCCCAAATTGTGATCATTGGCACAAAAGTATAGCAAGGCCACAATGGCGCCAGAAGACGGCATTATTTCCGGTTCCTGGGTGATCTCAGTTTGGATACATGAATGTATATTGTATATTTACACTGGAACTTTACAAGTCATTTGGCAGTTTAGCAGGAAACACATCCCTGACCAACATGGCGATAGAGCGTCAGGAACCGGCGAGAATGGAAGTGTCGCAGCTACGTGAAGATGGGCAGATGCGGGTGGCAGAGATCAGATACAGGAGGCAGTGCAGCGACAAGCAAGGGGAGAGGCTTAGGATTAGGAACATCGAGTCGTCTCCTAAGTGGCTTTTTAAAAAACACAAGCTCATGGTTTCTGTGCAGGCAATGCTCTGCTGGCTTAACCCTCTTAATGCTGGAAGAACAAGCACTGCAATACTCTGCAGGGGTAAATTCTGTCTTTCCTTGGCTGAATGATGCATTAAACAAAGTAACGCAGGTTCCATGAGAAATGAGGACGAGAATCACTAACAAATGCAGCATCTACTCTTCTTTTTATCATTTTTGTTCTCGTTTTTTGGGTTACCCTGTTCCTTCCAACTTCCTTCAACTTTCTCTGAGTGTCCTGCCCCCTGCTCTACTGCCTCTCTTTCTGGTCTTCGAACTTCTGCCTGCTGGTGCATCAGCTGATCTGCCCCCTGCTGGTGCCTCAGCTGATCTGCCCCCTGCTGGTGCATCAGCTGATCTGCCCCCTGCTGGTGCATCAGCTGATCTGCCCCCTGCTGGTGCCTCAGCTGATCTGCCCCCTGCTGGTGCCTCAGCTGATCTGCCCCCTGCGTCTGTCCTCTCCCTGTTCTCTGTTTACTTCGCACACCTGCTCGGTGTTGCCCCGCGGCTTCCATCTCGGAGAGGCTGTACGCCATTGCCAGCTGCAGGTCCTCGTCTTCATCGTCGCTGTCCAGCACCAGGTAGGTTGGGGACGCACTCTGGACGGTGGATGGAGACTCCCTGGTTTGGGTGGTGGTGGGAGTTGGCACATTCTTCTGATCCCTTTTGCTCATCTCCAGTGCAAGAGCAAGTTCATCTTCTACCCCTGCAAAATTCAGACACGTAAGAGACAAAATACTCTAAAAATACATGTACACAAATACCAGGACATGGTCACGTACAGTGTAACTATAGGGGTAATCTGGTCCAGAGCATTGCAGGGGGGAGTCCTGCAGAGAACGGATCCCACCTCAGAGGACCCAACGCCGCGGCCATCGGAATCTGTGGGATGCTGCGTAATGCAGAAAACAAGCAGAGCCCGGCTCCCCGGATTATGAGCGGTCCCAGCAGTGGGAACCCTCACTATCAGCTAACGGTCAGGGATCAGATGAATAGAAAAGGGGTTGTCCAAATCTGTCAATGCCTTTTAAGTTTCACTGTCAAGCGGCCACTAGAGGGAGCAAGGATTATTGTTCAATAAGAGTTGTATGAATCTCTTCAGTTTGCTCCCCCTAGTGGCAGCTTTGTTCAGCAGAAATGTACATGTTTAACAAATTTGTACATAGAGCTGAGATTCCTATTAGAATATAGAATCACGGTTATCAGAGCAAAGGGGGGCATTTATTTATGTAAAAAAATAACGGAATCAGAGACTCTGTATAATGACAGAATTACCTGTCCGCAGCAAGGTGAGGTGCTCCCTGGTCTCCCTCGCTGTATTATCTAATCTTTCCTCTATTGCTATCTTCAAGCAGCCAATACTTCCCACTTCTGCTGCGATCATCTCATGGCTAGTTAAACCTGCTTTACTATCATATAATAGAACTATAGAGATGGTTACAAGAATGAGGATTTCCTATGTGTACATTTCTACATAGGGCGGCTTAGAAATGAGTTCTAGTATTCCTCGTAATGTCTGTGGTGGTTTAGTGAATTTTAGGGGCGGATATCTGTACTGGGGTGATGAAAGGGTTAGTCATAAAATCCTTTGTGATCCAGGGTGGTTAAGGGTTAATGCATAAGATCAATGGGGGGAGCCATGTTGGGTTAGAGGGTAAAATCTGACATTTCTGGTGGTTTACGAGGGTGAAGTTAATTAATGGTATTATCTGTTGAGGTCTAGTCTAATGCCGAATGATAAAATGATGGCTACCAGAAACTACCACTAGGGGGAGCTCTCTGAACTCCCATTGAAATCAATACCAGCTGTATAAATCCATAAGTAAAGAGCTCCCCCTACTGGTAAAATGTTATAATTTAACCCAATAAGGACGCAGCTATTTTGGGCCTTGAGGACACAGAGATTTTCTTCATTTTTTTCATCACTGCGTTGAGAACCATAACTTCTTCATTTTGCGGGAAGAGCTGTATTTATTATCATCATTGTGGTGAACGTATAATAAATTGAAAAACTTTAATACATTTCTTTTGGGGGTGGAAAGAAAACAGCAAGTATGCCATTGCTTTTTTTGTTCACATCCTATAAATGGCGAATTAAAGGAATTTTGCTAAAATTACTTTTAACCACAGATTTATCCTTTGAGGCTATAAACTTCAGGCTGGGCTTTAGCGCCACCTAGTGCTAAAAAAAAAGTGTATAAAGCAACCATCAAGTCAACCAAAGTAAATCACAGCGGTCGCTGGATCCTAGAGCTTCTCACAGATTCATGATATTGATGCCATAAATTCCATGTGAGACATCGGGTCGACACCCTAAACACCCCAAAGGTCCCCGAGAAATCTAGAGTGCACATTCTATTGGCCTTTTATTACAGCGCTGTTTGGTCACTGCAGACATTCATTTTCAGAAGTTTATGGTCGATTCTCAACACTTCTTACCGTTCACCCGGATGGACGTAAGCTGCCCGTCCTCCTCGACCTCCACCCGTTCTACGCCATTTTCTACAGTCCTGTAGGGACGGACGATTATGCGATTAGTAAACACACTGACAGGCGCGCGCGCGCGCGCGCTATACTCATCATTAAGCAGAATGGTCACATACAGCCTATTCACTACAAGGTTGTGACTGGAGGTACGAGACCTGTAACGCCTCACGACTCAGCACATCTCAACTTCGTCACTGCGCAAGTAGTAAGGCGTTACATGCGGATTTTGGGTTACATGCAGACGTTGCCGCAAGTTCGTTGAGATTTTGCATTGAAATCGGTGACAGAAAATATCAGTCTGGCCTTATTCAAATTTCCTACAGTATCCACGACTGAAATTCCAGGCGGATTTGCAATTCAATGTCTCTTGGATCTGTATGACGATTAGCCCCGGATTTTACGCTCTCAATATATGACGTCACTTTTTTTTTTTTTCAAAAAGCAGATTTTAAATCTTTACAGAAAATGTCCACAATGTCTGTACAGATGCAAATGTCCCATTAGGCGATGTTCACACTGCAAATGAAAAACAGCCGTAAAATACGGAGCTGTTTTCAAGGGAAAACCGCCTCGGATTCTCAGCCATTTTTTATGCATCAGGCGTTTTTTTAATGCGTTTTTTACGGTCCTTTATTGGAGCGTTTTTTCTATGAAGACAATGAAAAACGGCTCCAAATACAGCTCAAGAAGTGACATGCACTTTTTTTTTTTACACGCCGTTTTTACAAACGGACGCGTAAAAAAACGCCCCGTGGGAACGATATGCAGTTTTTCCCATGGACAGCAATGAGCAGGTGATTGGAGGCATTCAGCCCCCGTATTTTCAGCCATTATTCGGGGGGTTAACAGCTAAAAAGAAGCCGTGTGAACATACTCTTACAGTCTATGGGAGGCGGATTTCGGTGCAGAATATGTATGAAATCCAGAAAGCGTGAACGAGGCCTAAGGGGAGGAACACACGCCGAGGAATCAGGAAGAACACGCTGCTTAAAACTACACAGCAAATCCGCCCTGGTAGCCGCAGAGAATTCCGTCTGTAAAACTCCGCTGCGGAAATTCCGCACCAATAAAAACATGTAAACTGACCCAGCAGTAGTCATGGCGACGCGTTTCCCTCTCTTGTGAGCGCAGCCCGGCCTCCTGTGATGACGCTGTAGTCCATGTGACCGCTGCAGCCTTTGATTGGCTGCAGAAGTCACATGAGATGAAACGTCATCCCAGGAGGCCGGGCTGCGCTCAGAAGAGAGAATCGCGTCGCTAGGACTATGGCCGGTGTGAAGTATAAACTTTATTATTTTCAAGTTAAAAATATTTGTGATTGGCTGCAGCGATCACATGGGATGAAACGTGATTCCAGGAGGCGGGGCTGGAAGAACAAGAACAGAATTCTGGGTAAGTATAAGATTTATTTATTTTTTAATCGCTTTGTTGCGAGTTTTACCATCACATTGAATTTAATGCGGAAAACCCACAACAGAAGAGAAGCATAAATGGACACGCTGCCGCGTCAAAAACCGCACTGCATGTAAATTCATGAACGATATTTTTCGGCATATTTTTTCTACTGTGTGTAAAGACATACAGCGTACGATTGCAGAGACTGAACCAGCAGGGAATGCACAGAAATCTCAGCAGTAGATTTGCACGTTGGAGCGCTAGATCAGAGGTTGAACTATGGATAAGGGCAAACTCACTTTCTGGTTGTTATCTTCTTTCCGTTAACAATTTTAGTTGTGGTGGAGACCGAGCAAACGTTTCCAGTTACCGCAAACCCATCACTTCCAAAAGACGAAAAGGATGAGAAAACTGTAAAGAAAAATTCACAGGACTCAAAAAACAAAACGTTAAAGGGGTTTTCAAGATCTCGGCTTTCTGTCAGTGAATATTAACATTCTTCTTTACATTTAGAGGCTGATAACTTGTCCTGACTTGCTCCTGCTTTCACAGTTGATGGTTTTGTTACAATGTATCAGTATAGATAAGAGCTATTAGACAGGAGTCCAGGACAGGAGTGATATTGTAGAATCGTCTGTCACATATTCACCATGTACCTCATGGGCCAGCAACCTTCGGCAGAGCCTTTGGCTGCTAGTGCATGCTGGGAGATGTAGTTTCACAGGAGCTGGAGCACCGAAGGTTGCCGACCCCAAATGTACCTATTCACTGTATTGCAACTATGAAAAATTTGAAGATTTTATGGCACCCCCACGAAACAATGACATTTAAAGGGATGCAGTATACGTCCAGGATATTACTCATCAGATAATATATCAATATATAGAAAAAAATATAGATAAAAACACGGTTCAGCTTTACCTCTGCTACCTGGAAATACGTCGGTAAAGAATGGCGCGGAACTGGTGTGCCGCATCTCATCGCTGTGCATTCCAGGGAACAGGAAGTCATCACCTTAAAGTGACAGGAAGTTGTAATGGAGCATACTCAACACAAGGTGGCACTATGAGTTTTGTTAAACTACTTATTACCTTGCAATAGGTTTATATATTCCTATAGTACTATCAGTTATACTCCTGTTCTGCTCTTCTTTGAATGTAGTCACACTGAGACAATGCCAGGCAGCGCCATGTTGTATCAGGCCACAATTGAAGGCTTTGTGCACCTAACTTTTTCTAGAAATAATCTCCTACAATTTTATGTATGCAGCTCCTATGCAGAACTATGTGTTTCCGTGGTTACAGACTACAAACCAAGCCATATACTCTGATCCTGTAGTCATCTGTTACTCCCCTGCTGCATTTTCTTAACCAGAAATCACAACTTGCACAGCAACGTCAATGTGAGAGAGGAAAGGGCACAGGCACGCCACATAGAGAATTAATTTCATAAATGTCAGAGAAAACAGGTCTTCAAAAGATTATTCTGGCCTCTCACGGTGACATCACCAGCCCTCCCCAGACAACCCTATATCTTCACCCTGTGACACCATCATTTTTTATAACCTTGTCCCCTCACTCTATGGCATCATCAGCCACCCCCCAGATAAGGCTGCCCTCTTAAATTGTGACATCAGTCCCCACAGGTAAACCCTTCACTTTCTGATGTCATTAGCCCTCCCCAGATAACCCTGCCCCCTCAATCTGTGACATCCTAAGTCCCTCCCCAGATAACCTTGCCCCCTCACTCTGTAACATCACCAGTTTTTCCCAGATGACCCAGCATATACACGATGACATCACCTCCCCCCAGATAACCCTACCCACTAAATCTGTGACATCATCAGGACTTCCTAAATAATCTTTCCCCCTCACTTTGTAACATCACCAGATTTTCCTAGATGACCCTGCCCTACACTCTGACATTATCAGCCTTCACCAGATAACCCTGCCCCTACAATCTGTGACATAATCAGCCCTCCCCAGGTAACTTTGCCCCCTGTGACATCAGCCCTACCAGTAAGAAATATTATTTTCTCTAAAAAAGTATTTCAAAGATACGGCATGTCACATCCTGATGAGAGTCTCCCTTATTAAAGTACAGATCTGTATGACGGGGTCAGCGAGAAACGTGAAGGATATCCACGTCCTATCTGATCCCGGTCTCATTTTCCTGCCAATATAAAGTCTTGCTATTGGATTCCGAATCAGCATCTTGAGTTTCTAATCTCCTTCGGTTTCATACCGAGCTGAGACCTTACTAAAGAATCATCCGACCAAACAAGATGATCCTAAACCAATACTATAGTGTAAAAAAAACTGAAAAGACCCAAATACACATACTTTCAGAATCGATTGTAATGAAGGAACTGGAATACATGAACTTACCAAAGAAATCTGTGAAAGGGTCTCGGCCACCAAAGAATTCTCTAAATACTTCCTCAGGGCTCCGGAATGTATAGGTGAAACCTTGGTATCTGGAGTTGGATCTTGAAGGTTCTGGGAATAAATGTAAACAAGAAAAAAAAAGAATCTTCAGATAGAGATAAAACGCTAATACCTGTACATGTTCAGATTCTTGTATATAGGGGCAGTGTTATAGTAGTTATATTCTTGTATATAGGGGTCTGTATTATAGTAGTTATATTCTTGTATATAGGAGCAGTATTATAGTAGTTATACTCTTGTATATAGGAGTAGTATTATAGTAGTTATACTCTTGTATATAGGAGTAGTATTATAGTAGTTATACTCTTGTATATAGGAGTAGTATTATAGTAGTTATACTCTTGTATATAGGAGCAGTATTATAGTAGTTATACTCTTGTATATAGGAGTAGTATTATAGTAGTTATACTCTTGTATATAGGGGCAGTATTATAGTAGTTATACTCTTGTATATAGGAGTAGTATTATAGTAGTTATACTCTTGTATATAGGGGCAGTATTATAGTAGTTATACTCTTGTATATAGGAGTAGTATTATAGTAGTTATACTCTTGTATATAGGAGTAGTATTATAGTAGTTATACTCTTGTATATAGGAGTAGTATTATAGTAGTTATACTCTTGTATATAGGAGCAGTATTATAGTAGTTATACTCTTGTATATAGGAGTAGTATTATAGTAGTTATACTCTTGTATATAGGAGTAGTATTATAGTAGTTATATTCTTGTATATAGGGGCAGTGTTATAGTAGTTATATTCTTGTATATAGGGGTCTGTATTATAGTAGTTATATTCTTGTATATAGGAGCAGTATTATAGTAGTTATACTCTTGTATATAGGAGTAGTATTATAGTAGTTATATTCTTGTATATAGGGGGCAGTATTATAGTAGTTATATTCTTGTATATAGGGGCAGTATTATAGTAGTTATATTCTTGTATATAGGAGCAGTATTATAGTAGTTATATTCTTGTATATAGGGGGAAGTATTATAGTAGTTATATTCTTGTGTATAGGGGCAGTATTATAGTAGTTATACTCTTGTATATAGGAGAAGTATTATAGTAGTTATATTCTTGTACATAGGGGCAGTGTTATAGTAGTTATACTCTTGTATATAGGGGGCAGTATTATAGTAGTTATACTCTTGTATATAGGAGAAGTATTATAGTAGTTATATTCTTGTACATAGGGGCAGTGTTATAGTAGTTATATTCTTGTATATAGGGGGCAGTATTATAGTAGTTATATTCTTGTATATAGGGGGCAGTATTATAGTAGTTATATTCTTGTATATGGGGGCAGTATTATAGTAGTTATATTCTTGTATATAGGGGGCAGTATTATAGTAGTTCTATTCTTGTATATAGGGGGCAGTATTCTAGTAGTTATATTCTTGTATATAGGGGTAGTATTATAGTAGTTATATTCATGTATATAGGGAGCAGTATTATAGTAGTTATATTCTTGTATATAGGGGCAGTATTATAGTAGTTATATTCTTGTACATAGGGAGCAGTATTATAGTAGTTATATTCTTGTATATAGGGGGCAGTATTATAGTAGTTATATTCTTGTATATAGGGGGCAGTATTATAGTAGTTATATTCTTGTACATAGGGTCAGTATTATAGTAGTTATATTCTTGTATATAGGGGCAGTATTATAGTAGTTATGTTCCTGTACATATGGGGCAGTATTATAGTAGTTATATTCTTGTACATAGGGGGCAGTATTATAGTAGTTATATTCTTGTATATAGGAGCAGTATTATAGTAGTTATATTCTTGGATATAGGAGGCAGTATTATAGTAGTTATATTCTTGTATATAGGGGGCAGTATTATAGTAGTTACATTCTTGTATATAGGGGGCAGTATTATAGTAGTTATATTCTTGTATATAGGGGCAGTATTATAGTAGTTATAGTCTTGTATATAGGGGGCAGTATTATAGTAGTTACATTCTTGTATATGGGAGGCAGTATTATAGTAGTTATAGTCTTGTATATAGGGGGCAGTATTATAGTAGTTATATTCTTGTATATGGGAGACAGTATTATAGTAGTTATATTCTTGTATATAGGGGCAGTATTATAGTAGTTATAGTCTTGTATATAGGGGGCAGTATTATAGTAGTTACATTCTTGTATATAGGGGGCAGTATTATAGTAGTTATATTCTTGTATATAGGGGGCAGTATTATAGTAGTTACATTCTTGTATATAGGGGGCAGTGTTATAGTAGTTATATTCTTGTATATAGGGGCAGTATTATAGTAGTTATATTCTTGTATATAGGAGCAGTATTATAGTAGTTATATTCTTGTATATAGGGACAGTATTATAGTAGTTATATTCTTGTATATAGGGGCAGTATTATAGTAGTTATATTCTTTTATATAGGGGCAGTATTATAGTAGTTATATTCTTGTATATGGGAGGCAGTATTATAGTAGTTATATTCTTGTATATAGGGGCTGTATTATAGTAGTTATATTCTTGTATATAGGGGCAGTATTATAGTAGTTATATTCTTGTATATAGGGGCAGTATTATAGTAGTTATATTCCTGTATATAGGGGGCAGTATTATAGTAGTTATATTCTTGTATATAGGAGCAGTATTATAGTAGTTATATTCTTGTATATAGTGGCAGTATTATAGTAGTTATATTCTTGTATATAGGGGGCAGTGTTATAGTAATTATATTCTTGTATATAGGGGCAGTATTATAGTAGTTATATTCTTGTATATAGGAGCAGTATTATAGTAGTTATATTCTTGTATATAGGAGCAGTATTATAGTAGTTATATTCTTGTATATAGGGGCAGTATTATAGTAGTTATATTCTTTTATATAGGGGCAGTATTATAGTAGTTATATTCTTGTATATGGGAGGCAGTATTATAGTAGTTATATTCTTGTATATAGGGGCTGTATTATAGTAGTTATATTCTTGTATATAGGGGCAGTATTATAGTAGTTATATTCTTGTATATAGGGGCAGTATTATAGTAGTTATATTCCTGTATATAGGGGGCAGTATTATAGTAGTTATATTCTTGTATATAGGAGCAGTATTATAGTAGTTATATTCTTGTATATAGTGGCAGTATTATAGTAGTTATATTCTTGTATATAGGGGGCAGTGTTATAGTAATTATATTCTTGTATATAGGGGCAGTATTATAGTAGTTATATTCTTGTATATAGGAGCAGTATTATAGTAGTTATATTCTTGTATATAGGTGCAGTATTATAGTAGTTATATTCTTGTATATAGGGGCAGTATTATAGTAGTTATATTCTTGTATATAGGAGCAGTATTATAGTAGTTATATTCCTGTATATAGGGGGCAGTATTATAGTAGTTATATTCCTGTATATAGGGGCAGTATTATAGTAGTTATATTCTTGTATATAGGGGGCAGTGTTATAGTAGTTATATTCTTGTATATAGGGGCAGTATTATAGTAGTTATATTCTTGTATATAGGGGCAGTATTATAGTAGTTATATTCTTGTATATAGGGGGCAGTGTTATAGTAGTTATATTCTTGTATATAGGGGGCAGTGTTATAGTAGTTATATTCTTGTATATAGGGGGCAGTATTATAGTAGTTATATTCTTGTATATAGGGGGCAGTATTATAGTAGTTATATTCTTGTATATAGGGGCAGTATTATAGTAGTTATATTCTTGTATATAGGAGCAGTATTATAGTAGTTATATTCTTGTATATAGGGACAGTATTATAGTAGTTATATTCTTGTATATAGGGGCAGTATTATAGTAGTTATATTCTTGTATATAGGGGGCAGTATTATAGTAGTTATATTCTTGTATATAGGGGGCGGTATTATAGTAGTTCTATACTTTTATATAGGGGGCAGTATTATATCAGTTATATTCAGGGGGCAGTATTATAGTAATTATATTCTTGTATATAGGGGCAGTATTATAGTAGTGATATTCTTGTATATAGGAGCAGTATTATAGTAGTTCTATTCTTGTATATAGGGGGCAGTATTCTAGTAGTTATATTCTTGTATATAGGGGGCAGTATTATAGTAGTTCTATTCTTGTATATAGGGGCAGTATTATAGTAGTTATATTCTTGTGTATAGGGGGCAGTATTATAGTAGTTATATTCTTGTGTATAGGGGGCAGTATTATAGTAGTTATATTCTTGTATATAGGGGCAGTATTATAGTAGTTATATTCTTGTATATAGGAGCAGTATTATAGTAGTTATATTCTGGTATATAGGGGGCAGTATTATAGTAGTTATATTCTTGTATATAGGAGCAGTATTATAGTAGTTATATTCTTGTATATAGGAGCAGTATTATAGTAGTTATATTCTTGTATATAGGGGCAGTATTATAGTAGTTATATTCTTGTATATAGGGGCAGTATTATAGTAGTTATATTCTTGTATATAGGGGGCAGTATTATAGTAGTTCTATTCTTGTATATAGGGGCAGTATTATAGTAGTTATATTCTTGTGTATAGGGGGCAGTATTATAGTAGTTATATTCTTGTATATAGGAGCAGTATTATAGTAGTTCTATTCTTGTATATAGGGGCAGTATTATAGTAGTTATATTCTTGTGTATAGGGGGCAGTATTATAGTAGTTATATTCTTGTATATAGGAGCAGTATTATAGTAGTTATATTCTTGTATATAGGGGCAGTATTATAGTAGTTATATTCTTGTGTATAGGGGGCAGTATTATAGTAGTTATATTCTTGTATATAGGAGCAGTATTATAGTAGTTATATTCTTGTATATAGGAGGCAGTATTATAGTAGTTATATTCTTGTATATAGGGGCAGTATTATAGTAGTTATATTCTTGTATATAGGGGCAGTATTATAGTAGTTATATTCTTGCATATAGGGGGCAGTATTATAGTAGATATATTCTGTAGATATATTCTTGTATATAGGAGGTAGTATTATAGTAGTTCTATTCTTGTATATAGGGGGCAGTATTATAGTAGTTATATTCTTGTATATAGGAGGCAGTATTATAGTAGTTCTATTCTTGTATATAGGGGGCAGTATTATAGTAGTTCTATTCTTGTATATAGGGGGCAGTATTATAGTAGTTATATTCTTGTATATAGGGGGCAGTATTATAGTAGTTATATTCTTGTATATAGGGGGCAGTATTATAGTAGTTCTATTCTTGTATATAGGGGGCAGTATTATAGTAGTTATATTCTTATATATAGGAGCAGTATTATAGTAGTTATATTCTTGTATATAGGGGGCAGTATTATAGTAGTTATATTCTTGTATATAGGGGGCAGTATTATAGTAGTTATATTCTTGTATATAGGGGCAGTATTATAGTAGTTATATTCTTGTACATAGGGGCAGTATTATAGTAGTTATATTCTTGTATATAGGGGCAGTATTATAGTAGTTATATTCTTGTATATAGGAGCAGTATTATAGTAGTTATATTCTTGTACATAGGGGGCAGTATTATAGTAGTTATATTCTTGTATATAGGGGGCAGTATTATAGTAGATATATTCTTGTATATAGGGGCAGTATTATAGTAGTTATATTCTTGTATATAGCAGCAGTATTATAGTAGTTATATTCTTGTATATAGGGGCAGTATTATAGTAGTTATATTCTTGTATATAGGGGCAGTATTATAGTAGTTATATTCTTGTATATAGGGGGCAGTATTATAGTAGTTATATTCTTGTATATAGGGGGCAGTATTATAGTAGTTATATTCTTGTATATAGGGGCAGTATTATAGTAGTTATATTCTTGTATATAGGGAGCAGTATTATAGTAGTTATATTCTTGTATATAGAGGGCAGTATTATAGTAGTTATATACTTGTATATAGGGGGCAGTATTATATGTATCTAACTTAAATAAACTAAACGCAATTTGCAAGAAATAGTATAAAGGTATAAGATGCGTCTTTACTTTTGGTTAGGATAATTTCTATTTTATTTATAGAACATTATACACAAATAAATATATTTTAAACTCTGGCAGATAAGAGGGAGACTCACCAGGACCGGAGAATCCGGCTTTACCATGTCGGTCATAAGTTTCCCGTTTGTTCACTAACAAAAAAAAGAAATTGTCACGTCTTATGCAATATTTATACTAGCGTCATGGCTTTTTTATAACAAAGGGGTAGTCCGCTCACAACAACCCTCGTGCATATCTCTATAGGATATACAGTATGTGTGTCATGGGAAAAGCATCCAACTCGGACCCCCTCTCTATTAGCCCATTTGATTGGGTAGCAAAATACAACATTTAGGATAAATTTGTGGCTGCCAATAGTAATAACAGAGGTTCAGCAGCCGGATACGTGGAAATTAGCTAATTTGGGAGGAGGGCCTGACTTAAAAGTGATATCCCGATGAAACAACTCCGTTGAAAAAAAACCCACCTAATTAAAGGAACACTCCAGGCAAAACTGATACACTGTTATGCCTAATGCAAGTTCTGAGGGGTCGGAGCATGACGCAGGAATCCAAAGAACACCAAAAAGAGAATTTGTGTCATGCTCCGCCCCCTTAGGCCTTGCACTAGACAGCACAATGTGTCAGTTTCTGCCCAATGTGTTCCTTTAATAATTTTATACTGATCAGTCTTGTTCACACAATTATTCGGATCGAGCAACAGGAGTCTCAGATAAATTGCATATTCATTACTGCAGAGCAGGTCCTTTCCTGGTGTAAGATAACCGTACCTTCCAGCCATCCCAAATTGAGCGGGACAGTCCGGGATTCCGGGCTCTGTCCCGGGTGGCCGGGGATATGTCGCGCTGTCAACTGTACCTGCGTCCTCAGGACGCAGATACAATTGAACCCAATTCTGAAGCAAGGAACCATCAGCTCCCTGCTTCAGAATTTGTTCAGAGCGGAGGAGCAGTGGTAGTGCCTCTGCTCGTTGAGGAGTCCCCCAGGCACAGCGCTACTAAGTACTGTGCTCGGGGAGGCTCTTGACGTCACTGTCCATATGTGGACAGTGATGTCAGTGGCTACTCCTTGAGCGGAATCCCTGTTGCCGATGATCTGGCCGGGGATTCCACTCGTAGAGTAAAGCCCTGAGGTCACTGTCCATATATGGATATTGACGTCAGGGGCTCTAGGAATCGTCGGCTAGAGTCAGCAACTGGGATTCCGCTCAAGAAGTAGCCCCTGATGTCACTGTCCATATATGGACAGTGACATCAGGGCTTCCCTCTAGGAGCGGAATCCCCAGCTTATGCTCTGGCTGGGGATTCTGCTCCAAGAGGGAATCCCAATGGCAAGATCTACAAAGGGGGGGGGGCGCTATCTTCGAGGGGGGTATGGCACTATCTACATGGAAACTGTGGCACTATGGGCAGTTAAGCGGGGCATTATACTGTATTGGGGCAGCTTTTGGGACATTATGCTGTATGGGGCAGCTATGGTGGCATTTGTGTGGGCATTATATAGTATAGGGCAGGTATGGGGGAATTATGCTCCATCGGGGAATTTGTTTGGGCATTATACTGTATGAGGGCATCTCTGTGGACATTATATGGCACGGTGGCAGCTATGGTGGCAACTATTTGGTATTATACTTTGTCGGATGCACTATGGGAGTATGATACTGTGTGGGCTGAACCGGGTGTGTATAAGCGGGGATTGGGTGGGATTAGAGACATGGCTTGAAAAAATAAAAAATAAATAAATGATGCTGCGCCCACCACATCGGTTGTCCCTCTTTGTGATACTTGAAAGTTGGGAGGTACGTGACAACGTCTAGAAATTCTGGTGAACTCAAAACGCCCAATAACAGAGATTTTCCAAAATAAAGAATCTTAGAGCAGCAAAGCTGATCCTTCCCCGTGTGCCGTATACAGGTGAAAGAGTGAATATACACTTCATAACTAATTCAAAGTAACAGAAAAATCTTTACCATCTGATAACACCTCATAGGCTTCCGCAATATCTTTAAACTTCTTCTCCGCAAGCTCCTTGTTATCTGGATTCTTGTCTGGGTGCCATTTGAGAGCAAGCTTCCGATACCTGAGGGGCCAAGAAAAATACAAACAGAAAAAGCACAATTTTAAAAATTAATTTAATATACAATTCTAGAAATAGAAGAGAATATAGAATAAAACATATGGGGCAGTATTATAGTAGTTATATTCTTGTATATAGGAGCAGTATTATAGTAGTTATATTCTTGTATATAGGGGGCAGTATTATAGTAGTTATATACTTGTATATAGGGGGCAGTATTATAGTAGTTATATTCTTGTATATAGGGGGCAGTGTTATAGTAGTTATATTCTTGTATATAGGGAGCAGTATTATAGTAGTTATATTCTTGTATATAGGAGGCAGTATTATAGTAGTTATATTCTTGTATATAGGAGCAGTATTATAGTAGTTATATTCTTGTATATAGGGGCAGTATTATAGTAGTTATATTCTTGTATATAGGGAGCAGTATTATAGTAGTTATATTCTTGTATATAGGGGGCAGGATTATAGTAGTTATATTCTTGTATATAGGGGCAGTATTATAGTAGTTATATTCTTGTACATAGGGGCAGTATTATAGTAGTTATATTCTTGTATATAGGGGCAGTATTATAGTAGTTATATTCTTGTATATAGGGGGCAGTATTATAGTAGTTATATACTTGTATATAGGGGGCAGTATTATAGTAGTTATATTCTTGTATATAGGGGGCAGTATTATAGTAGTTATATTCTTGTATATAGGGGGCAGTATTATAGTCACTGGCGTAGCTATAGGGGTCGCAGCGGTCGGAATTGCGACCGGGCCCCGAAGCCAGGGGGCCCACGGCCCCCCGTACCACATCAATAAAAAGTTACTATAGTAACTCGGGCCGCGGGCCCCTGTTACTATAGTAACATACTTTCCTTACCTTCCTGGTTCCGGATCGCAGCGGAGGTCCTGACGTCAAGCGCAGTGCGCAGCGCATGACGTCACCACGCTATGCGCCGCGCACAGCATCGAGACGACAGAACTCCCGCCGCGGCCGAAGAGGAAGGTAAGGTTAGCCCTGACTGGCGGGGTCAGACTCCCGGGACCCGCCAATCAGCTGTTTTGAAGGGGCCACAACACTCGTACGAGAGCTGCTCCCCTTCATTCCGGTCACTTCATTCCGGTCACACTGTGAATCGGTGTCGGCGATTCACAGTGTGAGCGAGTAGTGAAATGAAGGGGAAGCAGCTCTCGTACGAGTGCTGCGGCCCCTTCAAAACAGCTGATTTGCGGGTCCCGAGAGACACATCCGCTATTGATGGCCTATCCTGAGGATAGGCCATCAATGTTTAGGGACTGTACAACCCCTAAGCCTACGATGTAGCAGGCTTAGGGGGCCCATGAGACAGGATCACAGATTGTGTGATCCAGTCTGCTGGGCCCTGTATCTAAGCCAATCACATGGTAGGCTTAGATACATGGCCCATGCGTGATCCTGTATCTAAGCCAATCACATGGTAGGCTTAGATACATGGCCCATGCGTGATCCTGTCTGATGGGCCCTGTATATAAGCCAATCACATGGTAGGCTTAGATACATGGCCCATGCGTGATCCTGTCTGCTGGGCCCTGTATATAAGCCAATCACATGGTAGGCTTAGATACATGGCCCATGCGTGATCCTGTCTGCTGGGCCCTGTATCTAAGCCAATCACATGGTAGGCTTAGATACATGGCCCATGTGTGATCCTGTCTGATGGGCCCTGTATATAAGCCAATCACATGGTAGGCTTAGATACATGGCCCATGCGTGATCCTGTCTGCTGGGCCCTGTATCTAAGCCAATCACATGGTAGGCTTAGATACATGGCCCATGTGTGATCCTGTCTGCTGGGCCCTGTATCTAAGCCAATCACATGGTAGGCTTAGATACATGGCCCATGTGTGATCCTGTCTGATGGGCCCTGTATATAAGCCTACCACACTGTAGGTTTAGATACAGGGCCCAGCACACAGTAATCTTATACTGTATAAGATTACTGTCTGCTGGACCATTTATCTAAGCCTACGTTGTGGTAGGCTTAGATACAGGGTCCCACAGACAGTATCACACATGGGCCCTGTATCTAAGCCTAACACACGTGTTACTAATCATTTTTTGTGTGTTTTCTTACAGGTTCGGTCGTTGGACTACGGCGGATTCCAGGACTACTTCGAAGACGGCTTTTTTTTTTGTTATCAATAAAATGGTTAATGAGGGCTGTGTGGGTTTTTTTTTTATTTCAATAAAATATTTTTTCTATGCCTTTGTGTTTTTTTTTAAACTATATTACTACCGCCTTAGTAATGGCCGCCGGCTGATTGACAGCATCCATTGCTAAGGCGGGGCTTAGTGTTAGCCGGTGCAGAGGCTAACACTAACCCCCTTTATTACCCCGGTACCCACCGCCACCAGGGGTGCTGGGAAGAGCCGGGTACGATCCAGTACCTGACCATCTGCAGTGATGGTCGGCCAGTGGGGTGGCCGCAGGCTGGTATTATCAGGAGGGGAAAGGCCAAAAACAGTGGCCCTTCCTACCCTGGTGATGCTAGGCTGCTGCTGCTTTATTGTATCTGGCTGGTTATGAAAAATGGGGGGGACCCCACGTCATTTAAAAAAAAATAAAATAAAAAATAATTGGAAAGAACGATGTCGGGTCCCCCCACCCAATTTTCATAACCAGCCAGATACAACACAGCAGCAGCAGGCAGCATTACCAGGGTGGCAAGGGCCACTGTTTTTGGCCTTCCCCAGCCTAATACTACCAGCCTGCGGCCACCCCGGTGCCTGCCCGTCACTACAGATGGTCGGGTACTGGTTCGTGCCCGGCTCTTCCCAGTACCCCTGGTGGCGGTGGGTACCGGGGTAATAATGGGGGTTAGTGTAGCCTCTGCACCGGCTAACATTAAGCCCCGCCTTAGTAATGGAGGTTGTCAATCAGCCAGCGGCCATTACTAAGGCGGTGATAATAAAGTTTAAAAAGATACAAGCACATAGAAAAAATATTTTATTGAAATAAAAAAACACAACCCTCATTAACCATTTTATTGAGAATAAAAAAAACGCCGTCATTGAAGTCGTCCTCGAATACGAAGTCCAACAACCGAACCTGTAAAAAAACACAAACACACAAAAGTAATCAGTAACACATAAAGAAGCAAAATTATTATTCTTACCTATCCTGGGTCCAGCGCTGGAGCCGCAATGTCAGCGAGCTGGGCCCTGTATCTAATCCAATCATGTGTGATATTGTCTGCTGGGCCCTGTATCTAATCGTATCTTGTGTGATACTGTCTGCTGGACCCTATATCTAATCCGATCATGTGTGATACTGTCTGCTAGCCACTGTATTTAATCCTATCATGTGTGATACTGCCTTCTGAGCCACTGTATCTAATCCTATCATGTGTGGTACTGTGCTGAGCCACTGTATCTAATCCTATCATGTGTGGTACTGTCTGCTGAGCCACTGTATCTAATCCTATCATGTGTGATACTGTCTGCTGGGCCACTGTATCTAATCCTATCATGTGTGACACTGCCTTCTGAGCCACTGTATCTAATCCTATCATGTGTGATACTGTCTGCTGGGCCACTGTATCTAATCCTATCATGTGTGACACTGCCTTCTGAGCCACTGTATCTAATCCTATCATGTGTGACACTGCCTTCTGAGCCACTGTATCTAATCCTATCATGTGTGATACTGTCTGCTGGACCCTATATCTAATCCGATCATGTGTGATACTGTCTGCTAGCCACTGTATTTAATCCTATCATGTGTGATACTGCCTTCTGAGCCACTGTATCTAATCCTATCATGTGTGGTACTGTGCTGAGCCACTGTATCTAATCCTATCATGTGTGGTACTGTCTGCTGAGCCACTGTATCTAATCCTATCATGTGTGATACTGTCTGCTGGGCCACTGTATCTAATCCTATCATGTGTGACACTGCCTTCTGAGCCACTGTATCTAATCCTATCATGTGTGATACTGTCTGCTGAGCCGCTGTATCTAATCCTATCCATAGTTTATAGGGTCGTAGTGCTATAGATATGCTATGCTGTCTCATATACACACTTTTTTTTGGGCGGACACATATGTATTGGGGCTATTTCCCCTGACATTTTAAGCCCTGAGGGTATGTTCACAGGGCAGCGTCCATTATGGCTGAAATTACGGTGCTGTTTTCAGGAGAAAACAGCACCGTAATTTCAGATGTAATGGCATGTGCAGGCGTCTTTCGCTACGTCCATTACGGACGTAATTGGAGCTGTTTTTCTATGGAGTCCATGGAAAACGGCTCCATTTACGTCTGAAGAAGTGACAGGCACTTCTTTGACGCGGGCGTCTTTTTTACGCGCCGCCTTTTGACAGCGGCGCGTAAAAAAAAATGACCGTCGGCACAGAACATCGTAAGACCCATTCAAATGAATGGGCAGATGTTTGCCAATGCTTTTGAGCCGCATTTTCGGACGTAATTCAATGCTAAAACGCCCGAATTACGTCCGTAAATAGGGTGTGTGAACCCAGCCTTAGTGACGCCCCGGCTGCTAGTGCTGCATTGTTGGGTTACTTAGGAGACCCAGCGATGCAGCTGAAAGCTGCGGACCGTCGGCCATGAGAAGTTTGCGGTGGGGGGGGGGGCCCAGTAAGAATTTTCGCATCGGGGCCCATGAGCCTTTAGCTACGCCCCTGATTATAGTAGTTATATTCTTGTATAAAGGAGGAGTATTATAGTAGTTATATTCTTGTATATAGGGGGCAGTATTATAGTAGTTATATTCTTGTATATAGGGGCAGTATTATAGTAGTTATATTCTTGTATATAGGGGCAGTATTATAGTAGTTATATTCTTGTATGTAGGGGGCAGTATTATAGTAGTTATATTCTTGTATATAGGGTGCAGTATTATAGTAGTTATATTCTTGTATATAGGGGCAGTATTATAGTAGTTCTATTCTTGTATATAGGGGGCAGTATTATAGTAGTTATATTCTTGTATATAGGAGCAGTATTATAGTAGTTATATTCTTGTATATAGGGGGCAGTATTATAGTAGTTATATTCTTGTATATAGGGGGCAGTATTATAGTAGTTATATTCTTTATATAGGGGGCAGTATTATAGTAGTTATATTCTTGTATATAGGAGCAGTATTATAGTAGTTATATTCTTGTATATAGGGGCAGTATTATAGTAGTAATATTCTTGTACGTAGGAGCAGTATTATAGTAGTTATATTCTTGTACATAGGGGCAGTATTATAGTAGTTATATTCTTGTATATAGGAGGCAGTATTATAGTAGTTATATTCTTGTACGTAGGGGCAGTATTATAGTAGTTATATTCTTGTACATAGGGGCAGTATTATAGTAGTTATATTCTTGTATATAGGGGCAGTATTATATTAGTTATATTCTTGTATATAGGGAGCAGTATTATAGTAGTTATATTCCTGTATATAGGGGCAGTATTATAGTAGTTATATTCTTGTATATAGGGGACAGTATTATAATAATTATATTCTTGTATATAGGGGCATTATTATAGTAGTTATATTCCTGTATATAGGAGGAAGTATTATAGTAGTTATATTCCTGTATATAGGAGGCAGTATTATAGTAGTTATATTCTTGTATATAGGGGCAGTATTATAGTAGTTATATTCTTGTATATAGGGGCAGTATTATAGTAGTTATATTCTTGTATATAGGGGCAGTATTATAGTAGTTATATTCTTGTATATAGGGGGCAGTATTATAGTAGTTATATTCTTGCATATAGGGGGCAGTATTATAGTAGTTATATTCTTGTATATAGGGGGCAGTATTATAGTAGTTATATTCTTGTATATAGGGGCAGTATTATAGTAGTTATATTCTTGTATATAGGAGCAGTATTATAGTAGTTATATTCCTGTATATAGGGGGTAGTATTGTAGTAGTTATATTCTTGTATATAGGGGGCAGTATTATAGTAGTTATATTCTTGTATATAGCGGCAGTATTATAGTAGTTATATTCTTGTATATAGCGGCAGTATTATAGTAGTTATATTCTTGTATATAGGGGGCAGTATTATAGTAGTTATATTCTTGTACATAGGGGCAGTATTATAGTAGTTATATTCTTGTATATAGGGGCAGTATTATAGTAGTTATATTCTTGTATATAGGGGTAGTATTATAGTAGTTATATTCTTGTATATAGGGGGCAGTATTATAGTAGTTATATTCTTGTATATAGGAGCAGTATTATAGTAGTTATATTCTTGTATATAGGGCGCAGTATTATCGTAGTTACATTCTTGTATATAGGAGCAGTATTATAGTAGTTATATTCTTGTATATAGGAGCAGTATTATAGTAGTTATATTCCTGTATATAGGGGGTAGTATTATAGTAGTTATATTCTTGTATATACGGGGCAGTATTATAGTAGTTATATTCTTGTATATAGAGGCAGTATTATAGTAGTTATATTCTTGTATATAGGGGGCAGTATTATAGTAGTTATAGTCTTGCACATAGGGGCAGTAATATAGTATATACAATATAAATATAGTATAGAATAAAATCTAAACAATATTTAGTGAAACCTATGTAACCTGCATGTGTCTTTGTGCGATGTCTGAGTCTGGTTATGGGGCAGTCTGGTTTATGCATAATATCTGATATATCGATTACTATACAACTAATCATGGAGACTCTGGAAACTTACGCTCGTTTAATATCTTCCTGGGTGGCGTTTCGGGGAACTCCCAGCATTTCATAATATTCTCCCATGATTGACAGGTAATTGTCTAGAAAGTACGGGAAAGGAAAAGTTTAGAAATGCTTGTTTCTTACCAGTCTTACATGAGGAGATATATACATACACATACACATACACACACAGATTGGTGATTCAGATACCGAAATAGCAGGTGACAGAAGCTCCAAATTCCCCTACAGCTACGACCTTCCACTCCTCATCCCACCCGGCAAATGTGTTATTTCAGGAAGCAGAAAGCAGATGAATGCAATTCCTGTCCCTCCATAAGTGTCTTCAGGTATTAGTCAGAGTCATCTACCGTTTCAAAATTGGATGAATTCTGTTACAGTCAAATTTTGTATGGATTAGTTACTTATTTCTGTTATTCCACAATACTATATTGAAGCATGTCTGGTCTGACTCTTGAGCAAAGACCCAGAATGTACTGAAAATAGTTTAGAAAGAGTTTTTACTGAAAAACACCATGTTAAATACTTACATTTATGACTGAACAAGCATCTATTCACACTCAATGTAGGATTGTAACACAATGGCAATTTTTTTTGTTTTTCTTATACAGTGAATACACAGATATGCACTATACGGTTTACTAAATGATTTGTAAACAGTTTTCTATATCGAGAACTATTTCAATGCTTTGTTGTGTACCCTTTCATGACTTGCGGATAAAATAAAAACCTTTGATTTACAAAAATAAATAAATAAAAAAATAAAACAGATGAATTGTAAATTTTCCAGTTGACACCCTCGGAAAAACAAACAATGAAATAACACGGAAGAAATAAAATAATATAATGTATATAATATACAAAGATCAACTATGAAAAACGCCTGCATGCCGCTGGACAGGTCCAATTTAAAAGGGAAATAAGAATATACACGGTACTTTATGACTTAAAGAGGCTCTGTCACCAGATTTCTCTGTGTGAAATGGCTGATAACAGGGAACAATAGATAAGTCCATTTGCTATTGCTCCCTGTTATCAACAATTTAAGGCAAAGCAGAGGTAGACTGTGGTGTACTTTAATGGGATGACATTACCTCACATATCCCCAAATCTAAGAACCTCCATAGTTAGCGTTATGTCCCCCTCACCCCACAACCATTGTGGACGTCTTTTGCACAATAGGAATGATTGGTGGGGGCACAGAGGTTGGCAGGCTCGCCTGGCATCCTGTGCCCTTTTCAGTTATTAATGAGTGAAACTGGAAGCTGCAGGTGACACCTGAACATGCAAACCCGACCGCAGGAACACAACGTCAGACTCTATTTTTACCATCAGGGACAACAATGAGAATAATGGGGCCACAGATCTCCACTCTATAAAACCATTCAGCAGAAGTCAGACACTTTATCTTGCATTTTCTAAGCGTGACGTCGTTTGTTTTCCATTCCTAAACTTCCTCTGTGTCGCTCCGATAACGCACTAAGCAGCTTTCCTACATGGCTACATGCGATCAGAGACATCCCTGTAGGACTCTAGTTAAAAGGGGACTTTTCGGTGGTCTTAGGGGCCCCCTGAAAGCCTTTGCAGTGGAATCAATCACCTGTCTAGAAGTAATCAATAGAAATTTCCCTGCCTCCTAGGAAAACAGGGAACCATAGGAAGTCCATTGGTTTGTGATCAACTATGAAGTTTTTTTTTAATCCCGCACTAGCTGTTACTATGGCGGTACTGGTCATTAAAAAAGGGGCATACACAGCAGGAACCTCCATTATTTTCCAAATCTCATTCATGGCAATTGATGTAACAACTGCAAAAAAACATTATTTTATTAAAAACGTCATTATTCGGGTTGGAGAATTTTCGTTCAAATGAAACATTTTGAAATCGTGTTGAAATGACTCCACCAGCAGAATAGCGAGTGCAGCTCTGGAGTATAATACAAGATATAACTCAGGATCAGTACAGGATAAGTAATGTAATGTATGTACACAGTGACTCCACCAGCAGAATAGCGAGTGCAGCTCCGGAGTATAATACAGGATATAACTCGGGATCAGTACAGGATAAGTAATGTAATGTATGTACACAGTGACTCCACCAGCAGGATAGTGAGTGCAGCTCTGGAGTATAATGCAGGATGTAACTCAGGATCAGTACAGGATAAGTAATGTAATGTATGTACACAGTGACTCCACCAGCAGAATAGTGAGGGCAGCTCTGGAGTATAATACAGGATGTAACTCAGGATCAGTACAGGATAAGTAATGTAATGTATGTACACAGTGACTCCACCAGCAGAATAGTGAGTGCAGCTCTGGAGTATAATACAGGATGTAACTCAGGATCAGTACAGGATAAGTAATGTAATGTATGTACACAGTGACTCCACCAGCAGAATAGTGAGTGCAGCTCTGGAGTATAATACAGGATTTAACTCAGGATAAGTACAGGATAAGTAATGTAATGTATGTACACAGTGACTCCACCAGCAGAATAGTGAGGGCAGCTCTGGAGTATAATACAGGATGTAACTCAGGATCAGTACAGGATAAGTAATGTAATGTATGTGCACAGTGACTCCACCAGCAGAATAGTGAGTGCAGCTCTGGAGTATAGTACAGGATATAACTCAGGATCAGTACAGGATAAGTAATGTAATGTATGTACACAGTGACTTCACCAGCAGAATAGTGAGTGCAGCTCTGGAGTATAATACAGGATGTAACTCAGGATCAGTAATGTAAGTACATAGTGACTCCACCAGCAGAATAGTGAGTGCAGCTCTGGAGTATAATACAGGATGTAACTCAGGATCAGTACAGGATAAGTAATGTATGTACAGTGACTCCACCAGCAGAATAGTGAGTGCAGCTCTGGAGTATAATACAGGATGTAACTCAGGATACTAGGATTAGTAATGTATGTACACAGTGACTCCACCAGCAGAATAGTGAGTGCAGCTCTGGAGTATACTACAGGATGTAACTCAGGATCAGTAATGTAAGTACACAGTGACTCCACCAGCAGAATAGTGAGTGCAGCTCTGGAGTATAATACAGGATGTAACTCAGGATCAGTACAGGATAAGTAATGTATGTACACAGTGACTCTAAAGGAGATGTCTAGTTTAGAGAACACATTTTCATTTGCCCTATTTGGGAATTCTAAGTTTTAAAGATGGGAGGATCCTTCATCTATTAGAAAAAGTGGAGACCAGCTACAAAGAGCGTCTCTTGTTCCGGAGGACCCAGACAGTTTGTGCATTACACAAACACATTGATTTCAATGAGAACTGTGTAATGTGTTATTTCACCTGTGATGGCGCTGCAGACAAATTGAACACTTACTGCTATGCTCCCTGACAGATTACTGCTGATCGCTGGGGGTCGCAGCAGGGGGAAAACTATGATCACCTTTATCTTAAAAGACACTTTAACAAAAAGGGATTTTTCAAAAGTACACAACCCATTTACCCTTTATTTTAGGCACACATGACAAAATCTAAGCAAATATTTCCATACAGATGAAATATAAGAGACTAAGGGTATGTTGAAACGCAAACTCAAAAACGTCTGAAAATACTGAGATGTTTTCAAGGGAAAACAGCTCCTAATTTTCAACGTTTTTTTAAGCCACTCACGATTGTCGCTGCGTTTTTGGAGCGGTTTTCTATAGAGTTAATGAAAAACGGCTCCAAAAACGTCCCAAGAAGTGACCTAAACTTATTTTTCGCAGCTGTTTTTCAAAACGGCCTCGTAGAAAAACGGTCCGTCGGAACAGAACGCCGTTTTTCCCCATTGAAAATAAATGGGCAGATGTTTGGAAGCGTTCTGCTTCCGATTTTGCGGCCGTTTACAGCCCGAAAAACGGCCGAAAATAGGCCGTGTGAACATACCCCGTGTCTACATACAATGACATGACAACCCCTCAGCATTGCCCTGTACCATCGATGCACAAAAAGTTTCATGTTCTGTATTACATCTGTGATGCATTTACGTTAACTCTTCATAGTCCATGCTCGGTGCTTTGCAATACAGTTTTACTATTCATCCTGAAATCTCACCCTTATACCGAGTCAGATGCCAAAACCATGTAAAACTGAAGGCAAGTCCTATTTATGGGATGTCTGCCCAACCAGACAAAACACAAACTAGCGAGGCAGCTGCTATTGGGAACCTGGGACTTTCTGGAGGATGTGATAGATATTAAAATAAAACCCTTCGGGGGTGCGAGTCTTATTTTTGAAGTAATCGTAAAAAAAAAAATATTAACGGCTTTTACAAAAATAACCAAAAGTATCGACCACAATAAAATGACTCCTGTAAATACATTCTTAGAAGGCACACCACATACACAGCGACAGGCTGGGGGCCCCATACCTAAAATAGGACCATCTTCAATGCTGGGTCATAAGACCAGAGCAGCCATCTGAGTGGGGGCCCGATCCTCTACATGGCGATCCCAAGGAGGGGATGTTTCTATACAATAAATGGGTTTTCCAGCCAGTAAAAATTGATGCACTGCCCCCCCCATTCAAAACTGCTGATTGGCGGGTCCCAGGAGTCAGACCCCGACCGACCGATCAGCTATTGATGGCCTATCCGGAGGATAGCCCATCAATTTTTACGGCCTGTAAAACCCCTTTAATTGATGGACTATATACATTGATCTCTATGTACAAGACTGGACAGCACTCATTCAGGACCCAACTGGCTATACATTTCCGAAATGTAATGTTCCAGACATTGAAATGAATGGCCAACAATGTAATACATGGCCAAGTTGAGTCCCTTTGAGACACTTTGGCTATTAAAAGCGGATCCTGAGCAGGGGACCCCCGCTATAATGTCCATATGCCCTAATAAGGAGTAAGAATAGGGAATGTCTTAATGAGACAGTCCCTTTAAGTGACATCACTGTGCAGGATTGGTGATGTCACTCGCCTCAACCTGTCATCCCAGCCAAGTCTAGCCATGGGCCACGGACGGAACGTACTCACTTCCATAGAATGTAAACAGACACCATCCCCCTCTGTGCAGTCACGGGCCCCCACATTAACACTTTGGGGCCAAATGGCAACATAAATGAGGGTGATAAGATGTAATGCACAGGTGTCTCTGCTATATTCCTGTATTCCTGGACATTTTGCAGCAGTGATACATAGTATTATTAAAAGATGAACACGGAAACTAATGCAGATTCCTAAACTGGTCGGAAAAGCAAGAAAACCAGTGGGTAATTCCCCCTCCCCCTCCTCAGACACCCAGTTACCAACTCTGAAAAATATTTTCTTTTCATTATGGACATATTTGGTAAAAATAAGAGTAACATGCCATTCCTGCAGCGCAGACCTGCGGCAGCGCTATTGTAAGGATGCGGCATCCTACACAGGAAAGTGCTGACAAAGGCAATACGTTTACAATGGAGAAGCTTTTTGGCAGAGATAAGGGGCACAGAAGAGTGACGGGCATTGTGGGTAACACGATTACCATAATTAAAATACAATTTCGGATAAATACTGTATAGATGTTTACTAAACCGATACAAGAGAACAGTTCAACCGAAGTCAACTGATTGGAAACCTTGTTACACAGCAGATAGCAAATATTATATTATACACGTCATGTCGGTAAATAATACTTGTATAAACTTCATTTTCTGATGTCAGATCCTGACAATTACACAGAGACGAGCGGCACTGCATAGGCACTGCTTATCTCTTCCTGCAGCTGCAGTCTGTCACAGATTACTTTGCAGGAAACTCCTTCTCCTATGTCGACCACTGATTGACTGACATGTAGTGCTCCCTCTATGGCCAAGAAGAGGTTCTTCAGTAGCTGCACTGTTAATTATATAGTTGTGTCCCAGCTGCTGCAGAACATCATAACACACTCCTTAGCTACTCCAGATCATCATAACACACCTCAGCTGCTGCAGAACATCATAATACACACATCAGCTGCTGACAAACATCAGTACATACCTCAGCTGCTATCGAACATTACAGAAGACACCTCAGCTGCTGCAGAACCTCCTACTTCCCACCCTAGCTGCTGCAGAATATCATGATATGCACTTCAGCTGCTGCAGAACATCATAATACACACCGCAGATATTGTAGACCATCTTTATTAAGGATGTGGGAGTTTGAGATCAGTCAACCAAGGATGTACAGGAATCTCATCCTTAGGGCTTATTCACACGAACGTGGGGAAACTCAGAAATGAAAAACGGCAGTTTTTTTACGTCCGAGTTTCACCTGTGTGGGACCTGTTTTCACGGATCCCCATAGACTCGAGTCAATGGAGGGATCTGTGAAAATGGAATAAAATAAGACATGTTCTATTTTTCAACGGCCCCTCCACACGGTTGGCTGAAACAACGGCCGTGTGAACGGCTCCATTGAAATACATGCGTCCGTGTGACAGATGTTGTTTTAAGAGACATCACAAGGATATATTCAATGTTCGTGTGAATAAGCCCTCACTCTTAAAAAAAAAAGAAGTTCTGCAGCAGCTGAGGTGTGTATAAAGTATAGAGAATATTGGGAGTCACCTCAGGGTTCTGAAACCTGTATAGACATATATATATATATATATATATATACTCTGCCTGAAGCCTCGTGCTGTGGAAAGGTCACATTATCCCATATATTATGTTACATCTGTGATCACATTAGATTATTGAAGAGCAGCTTTCCATGCAGCAGAAGATGAAACCTTCCATTTTATTATAAAATCACATCACATTATAGATCACATTATAGATCACATTATATTTTATATTATATTACATCACATTATAGATCACATTATATTTTATATTATATTACATCACATCACATCATATTTTCACAGCAGAAGACAAGCCCTTGTAAACACTTACCCCCTTGAAGGTCTCCTCACAATACGAGGCCGATCACTCGGATGTTTTGTAGCAGCTGCTGAGAAGACTTGGAATGTGAGTAGATTCCTCCGATCCTGATCCAGCGTCAGGCCATAGTCCGGCTGTTCTTCTAGACGCTCCTTAATTCCTTAAAGAAATTAGATTGTGAGATGGCTCTGGAGGAAGCCACAACAACAGAATCCACTGAACACCCCCTCACCCCGCTTGGGTGGCATGTTGCCCATGTTAATGCCTAATCTCCTCCTGCAGATAATCCTTATGTAACAGTCTGCTAATCCCAGCTGCAAACCAGAACTGTAGATTATCATCTGTGAAGTTCCCTGACCCCCTGCAGTGACCCCGGACCCCCCACCCCTCACATAGTGAAAACACAAAACTCCACTGCATAACGGTTACATTGTATCAGCACCTCTTAACCCTTTACTGACATGAGCCCCGCCTCCTTCCTGATGACTGTTTCCACTTTTTATAGTCACTCCTGATGTTCTCCAGTCCCCCCCAGTATCACATAATACAAGCATTACTGTATCCGTTTAGTGTCAGCCCCCCATTAACTCCTTACTGGCAGGAGTCCAGCAGCATCCAACCCATTATCAGTTACAATTCTGCACTGGTGGATGATGGTGTAACTGGTAAATATTTGCCCCCTGACCCACCTATCACAGAGTGGTGAGGGCACTCTATGCCAAAACTGTTACATTGTACCAGCAGCTGTTAACCCTTTACTCCCCAGAGGGTGGCTAAACTGCTATCACATAGTGGCAGCGCAACAAAAAAAAAACAACAAAAAACTGTTACTTTGTATCAGGACCTATTAACCCCTAAGGCTACATGCACACAATGCAGAATTTGGTGCAGAAAACCTGCATCTAAACAGGTAAACGCAGGTAAAATCCATTCTTTGACGCGTTTTTAGGTGCAGTATTTATATTTTGATCCGGAAATAGGTGCGTTTTTTTAAGCTGCGGATTTTAGGGTGTTATTTTAAAACTAGTCAGATACTATTGGAAAAGCAACATAAATTAACATGCTGCGCAGGTCAAATTACGCGGGAAAAAAATTCTCGCTTACTTGGCTGGAACTGTACGTAATATTGATGGTGTGCATTTGGCCTGACTGGTCACATTAACAACCCTGCACCCATTATGTTCTACCAATTTCTACCCCCTCCCATCCAGGTCTGTCCGGAGTAAATTTTTTACCCAATATTTATACATGACTGTTGCAAAGTTGCTACAATGTATCATCTCAGTGACGTCACCATTCACCCCAGGAGCTAGTCATTCTTACGTCACCTTTAGTCCTGACCAATAGACCCTGTTCTGTACTGGAGGATAGTAACTTCTGTTCTGACTGAGTTATAATCTCCTGCTCGTCCTGTCCGTCATTCTCCTCGGTTGTACTCACTTCTGCGGCTTCTGCTGCTACTTGACCGTCTCTAGGAGGGTTTTTGTCGCGTGGATGTTATATCAGCTCGCCTGTGACGTCACCGTCAGCTGAGGAGAAACGTCCAGAAAATACCAGACGAGACTTTACCATTTGATAACCAATCAGCGCTCGGTCTCCGCCTCTCTAACGCATATTCCGATCGTTGATTGGCTAGGCTGGGGAAGGGGGCGGGGACAGGAGTTCTGAAGAGTGAATACGGAGAAACATGGACGAGGAGCGGCGGCTGCACTTATAATATCCAGTGTTACCTCCCTGATGTTTTATGGGTACACTGTGCCCGTCATGTGGGCATTGCTACATTTTAGCGGTCACTTATAAATGCCACATTGAAATGCAAGTCACTGTATTATGAGATGTTCTGCAGCTTTCTAATATACTCTTGCGTTTTGGTTCTTTTTTATTTTCACCATCTCTGCTTGCTGTCAGTGAGCTGGGACCTCCTATATTAACCCCTGGATACACCGATTTTGTTTTTTATTTCGTTGTTCCAGCGTTTCTGTTGACATGTTCGGGTCTGTGCACACGCAAACTCAAAAACGTCTGAAAATACGGAGCTGTTTTTAAGGCAAAACAGCTCCTGATTTTCAGACTTTTTTGAGCAACTCTCGTTTTTCGCTGCCGCTTTTGGAGCTGTTTTTTCAATAGAGTCAATGAAAAACGGCGCAAGAAGTGACATGCACTTCTGCGGGCTACCAAAACGGCCACGGAAAAAAACGCCCCGTCGGAACAGAACGCTGTTTTTCCCATTGAGATCAATGGGCAGATGTTTGGAGGTGTTCTGCTTCCGATTTTTCGGCTGTTTTTCGGGCGTTTCCGGCCCGAAAAACGCCTGAAAATAAGCTGTGTGTGAACATACCGTATCGTTTTAGGGCTTGTTTTTTTGCAGGACAAATTGTAGTTTTTAACGGTACCATATAATGTACTGGGAAACTGGGCTGGAATGGGAAAAAACAGCAATTCCTCCATTGTTCTTTGGGTTTTGTTTTTACGCCGCTTTGCCGATGCAGCAGTGTGAGTTGTTTTTTTTTTCGCGGGGCGAGCTGACGTTTTTATTGGTACCATTTTGGGGTACATAAAGGTTTTTGATCCCTTTTTGTTCCATTTTTTTTTTGGGGGGGGGGGGGAGGCGAAGTGACCATAAAATAGCAATGCTTGCCTTGTGAATTTTTTTTTTGTTCACCTGGCGGCTTAAATAACGTGATATTTTAGTAGTTCAGACTTTTAGGGTATGTTCACACGAGGTGATTACGTCCGTAATTGACGGACGTATTTCGGCCGCAAGTACCGGACCGAACACAGTGCAGGGAGCCGGGCTCCTAGCATCATACTTATGTACGACGCTAGGAGTCCCTGCCTCGCTGCCGGACAACTGTCCCATACTGAAAACATGTTTACAGTACGGGACAGTTGTCCTGCAGCGAGGCAGGGACTCCTAGCGTCGTACATAAGTATGATGCTAGGAGCCCGGCTCCCTGCACTGTGTTCGGTCCGGGACTTGCGGCCGAAATACGTCCGTCAATTACGGACGTAATCACCTCGTGTGAACATAACCTTACAGATGCGACGACACCAATTATGTTTACTTGTTTTATTGCTTATGTAATTTTGTGAAAAATTAGGAAAAAAATGGTTTTTAGAAATTTGTTATTTACATTTTTTTTATCATTTAAAAAATCTCAGGCTGTATTTTCATGTTGCGGTCAGAATGTGTTTTTTCACAAAATCGCAGCAAAACTTGTGTATGTTAACACTATGGGGGCACTATACTGTGTTTGGAGAGGCACTATGGAGGCATTATACTGTGTGAGGACAATATGGGGCTTCATTCTTTGTGGGGGGCATGTTACGTTCTGGGAGGCACTATGGGGGACATTATATTGTGTAAGGGGAACTGTGGGGGCTTGATATTGTGTGGGGCACTAATGGGGCATGATACAGTGTGATGAGGCACTATAGGGACATTATACTATGTGGGGGGTACTATGGCGGGTATTATACTGTGAGGACACTGGGGCTTCATACTGTTTGGGGGCACTATGGGGGCATGATACTGTATGGGGGCATTATGATGTGAGAGGGCTTTATGGGGCATAATACTGTGTGAATGACATTATGAAGGCAGGATACTGTGTGGGGGGCACTATAGGGTCATGATACTGTTTTGGGGCACTATGGGGGCCTGATAGTGTATGGGGGCTTGATTTTGTGTGTGGGGCACTATTGGGGCATGATATTATAATGTCCCTATAGTGCCTCCTCACACTATCATGTCCCAATAGTGCCCCCCACATAGTATAATGTCCCTATCGTGCCCCCCACATAGTATAATGCCCCCATAGTACCCCCCACATAGTATAATGCCCCTATAGTGCCCCCTCACACTATCATGCCCCCATAGTACCCCCACATAGTATAATGTCCCTATAGTGCCTCCTCACTATGTGGGGGGGTACTCTGGGGGCATTATACTGTGAGGACACTGGGGCTTCTTACTGTTTTTGGGCACTATGGGGGCATGATAATGTGAGGGGGCTTTATGGGGCATAATACTGTGTGAGTGGCATTATGAAGGCAGGATACTGTTTGGGGGCATGATACTCTATGGGGGCTTGATATTGTGTGTGTGTGGGGCACTATTGGGGCATGATACTGTGTGAGGAGGCACTATAGGGACATTATAATATGTGGGGGTACTATGGGCATTATACTGTGTGAGGACACTGGGGGCTTGATAATATGAGAGGGCTTTATGGGGGCATAATACTGCGTGAATGGCATTATGGAGGCAGGATACTGTGTGGGGGGCACCATAGGGTCATGATACGGTGTGGGGGCACAAAGGGAACTGGCTGTGTATTTTCAGG